>NC_041393.1:662655643-662759717 GCF_002162155.2 Triticum dicoccoides
TCATCCCAGAGGCAGCATCGATCAGCTTCAGTTAGCAGCAGTAGCGAAGGAATCGCTCTATCGGGTTCAGTTAACAGCCATCGATCGATCGCTCGGGTTCAGTAACGTGTAGCCTGCAGTGCAATCGCTCGGGTTCAGTTAAAGCCCAACGCCTCGCTCGGGTTCAGTTAGAGCCAACGCCTCGCACACACGCGCATACTTGTACGAGATAAACATGCATCGCTCGGCCCCCGGCCGCCCACCGTAACTGGGAACTCCCCGAAATTTTCCTCGCCCTCACTTCTACCACGGTTTTTTCCGTCATGGACGGCCCAAAGAATGTCATGCAGCTGCGTCTCTGGCCCGCCCAGGACAAAAAGCCCATTTTCTGTCATGATTTTTTGTCATAGAAGTAGGAGCCCACCACATCTATGATGATACAGGGTTTTGTCACAATTATCGTCATAGAAGTGTCATATGTATGACAAAAAAAAATGTCGTTTGGCCCAAAATGTCATGGATGTGTCTTTTTTTTGTAGTGTGTTGTCCATACCCTGCATGGTGGACGCTTGTCTAACATCCCCTAAATTGGAAAATCTCCAGCAGTTTGAGTTCTACCATTACCACAAATGTTTCATACCACGAACCGCACACCAAGAATTTGCGCCCACACCTTCGATGCCCATCTCGTGGTTTTCCTCCTCTATCCACACCGCCACCTTCGCCCGGTGACATCTACCAGAGAATCTAGTACAAATGCTTCGACTCCCACTGCTAAAAAAACTTCCGCTTGTGGTGGTTATCTGTCGGAGGCCTCACTGCACAGTATCATCCACTCTGGAGCACTTTGCCGATTGTTTTGGTAATAGAAATCCCTATCAGTTGTCTCCAAATAAAGTCGCCTCACGTTAAAAGCATTGGAATTTGTTTTGAAGGTCAGCAGCTCATCATCGAAGATGCCCCTTCACATCAAGGGTTTCTCCTTCATTATTGTTATAAACCTTCGCAGATAATTTTCATCTCTGTGCCCAAACCGGAGACCTTGGGTGTAATTCGTGATCCGTTTAATGATCACGACAAGTTGGTGTTTGGATCCTCACTTTTTTAGGTACCGTATATTATCACCTACACATTTGTAATCATAAGCTTCATTTTTCATTTGTGCGCATAAGGTTTATATCATCTTGGAGTACATTTTGGGTACTAGTATTATGTTATACGCTCAATGAAGAGTTCATCCATGGATAGCCTATCAATGCTACTGGATTCTGTCAAGATCTTATATATCAGAATGTTTAGTTATGATCTGAACATAATTATTGGCTCGCTGCGATGCATTTGATGTCTGGAGAATTTATATATAGAGGTGATGATTTCATGCACATTGAAAGCCCGTATATATTGTACTAGAATTAACCGTTCAGCTGTCGCTCTTTCGACATACTCTTTTTTCAGACCTTAACTATTTTCAATCTTCGTGTCTACTTAGGCACTAACACATGGAGAAAAACATATTACCAATCGGTGCTGTAATAAGCACTAGGCTTTTCTCAGTTCTCATGACATTCGTTTGAGGACAATAACGATGGAAGGACATGCATCCAACCAGGCAAACAGAAACTTTGTCACATTCTTTCTGTTGAATGCGAGGTTACTATTGTCCATGAGGCTTAAGTTTTTCAACAAGAGATTGCTCACGGACGGACATGTTGAACAGCAAAAAAAAGAAGATTCATGTGGTCAAATGGGCTTCTGAACATGCTCAGCTTCTATTTACAACAACTTGTAGTCATCCTCCAATAATTTTTTTGAACAGGATGTTGATTTTATGGATCAGACCGATCCATTTGTTTGTGACTACGAAAAACACTAGTTGGGTTAGATGTTATTACCATGTTCAACCTGGGTTTTGTCTAAATTTGATGAACAACTAATCCTTGGGCTTTTCGTACCGTTTGTAAGATTGGGTTACATGTTGTTGCCCTCGTACTTCCCCCTGCCTGCCACTACATTGTCGCATCTTCCATGTCTCCTGTTCATTCCCGTTCGAGGCCTCGCCGTCGTTCTCCGCCTTGGTTCGCTCGCTATGCCCACCGCCGTCTGGCATTGTCAACATGGTCAACAACCAAGACTAATCAGGAGATGACTGTACGTGGAGAGGCTGACAGTAGGGACCCACCAGGGTCATTGCATTATGCAAGCAGGTGCCTCATTATTACAAGCAAAAAAATACTTCCTCCTAATTGTTTGACAACTAAGTCCCACGCCATTGTCAATGTAGTCAATAAACGAGAAAATTACACAACGAGCGGATAACACCAGGGACACAACAGCTCGTGCAGTTGTTTTTTAGTTTTAGAGACGGAGCTCAACTGCGCGCTGTGTCGGAGCTGTGGCCCGTCTAACCCACGCTTACACTTTTATTTAAGCACATGACGAGCCCAGTTGATATCTTTTTTCTTTCTGAAAATGGCTAGCCCTGTTTTCTTGGAGAATACCCAACCGATGCCTACTTGCTTTTCTCAGTCGTGCTGGGCTGCAAATCTTTCAAGACGAGGAAGGATGTAAGTAGTAAGAAATGGGCTTCCCCAGAAAATGGGCTATAAGTAGTAAGAAATGGGCTGTAAATTTTTAAACCAAAGCCAACCGGCAATTACATTCAAATGTGATTTTTTTGGATTTCTCTACTCTTATAAAAAGCAAAGTTGGTCATGATGGTGTGCCTGCCATCCTGCAATATATGTCGTCTGATAACGGATAGGAAGGAAACTATGACAATTTACCCGCACTCCTCTCCACATTTGCAGATAAGGCCTTCCCTCGTTCATCCTTTTGTCCCACAAGATAAACTACTCATACAAATGCATCTTGATGTTCCGTGCAACGCACGGGCATCTTGCTAGTCAAGATTTTAAATTTCATTCATTTTTTTGCGGAGAATTTTTTTTGAATTTTATTTTCATATAAGTTTTTTTAAAAAAAATAACATGACTTGAAATTTCGTGATTAAAAGAGTTCAGACCCCGCCGAAATATGCAAAATTTCATTGAATTTTTTAGCAGTGCCTAGAATATGGTCTGTAATGCTAATAAAAAGAATATGGGATTGAAAATATCCTTAAGAATTAGCAAATGGGCTGTAAATTATTGAAAAGAATGGCTAATGGGTTGTATGCTATTTTCCATAGATTTGGAAGCTAACTTCTAGGCCTACTAGGTTGACGATGATGTTTTCCTAAAAAACGTTTGGATGGGTACGCAAGGCTTTGTCAACTTAGTCAACACAGAGCAGTGACTGTTGGATGTCCATCCAACGGCCGGCGTGCTTCTTCAATCTCTGATCTTCTTGCTCCAGCCGCCCAAACCAGCACCGGCGGGACTGCCTGCTCCCTCCTCCTGTGGCCGACTGTGTTGCTGCCAGGCCATCCCTCTACCCACCTGCACATCATGTTATTTTCTGGTGATGTCAGCCTCACCCCACAGCCGACAGTCAGCCCTCGTACTCCCCTCAACACGGGCATCTGCTAATGTGGCTTTGCCGGCTCCGGGTCGTTCCCTTCCTGGGCCTCTCCCTCGTCCACCATGTTTGTGCTCTTGGCGCGGCATGGTCAACATGGTCAACAAACAGCAGCCATTGGAAGAGGGATGTAAGTGGAGAGGCTGACAGTAGGGACCCACCTAATTGCAAGTGCCTCCTTATTACGCGAAGACAGTGGGGCTTCTCCGGGTCGTTCCAGTCTGGGGCCTCGCCGTCGTCCACCGCCCTGGTGCTCTTGGCAGCGTCATCAATGTGGTCAATGAACGACATCCATCGGAAGAGGGACTGTACATGGAGAGGCTGACAGCTGGGTCCACGGCCGCATGCAAGGAAGTGCCTCTGTAGGATCGTAAGTATGTCTAGAGGGAGGGTGATTAGACTACTTGACCAAATAAAAACCTAGCCTTTTCCCAATTTTAATTCTTGGCAGATTTTAGCAACTTAGCACTAGTCAAGCAAACAACCTACACATGCAATTCTAAGAGTATAACAGCGGAATGTAAATCATTGCATATGAAGGTAAAGGGGAGGACTTTGGAGGGAGAAAACGCAATGTTGACACGGAGATTTTTGGCGTGGTTCTGATAGGTGGTGCTATCGTACATCCACGTTGATGGAGACTTCAACCCACGAAGGGTAACGGCTACGTGAGTCCATGGAGGGATCCACCCACAAAGGCTCCACGAAGAAGCAACCTTGTCTGTCCCACCATGGCCATTGCCCACGAAGGACTTGCCTCACTTGGGTAGATCTTCACGAAGTAGGCGATCTCCTTGCCCTTACAAACTCCTTGCTTCAACTCCACAATCTTAACGGAGGCTCCCAAGTGACACCTAACCAATCTAGGAGACACCACTCTCCAAAAGGTAATAGATGGTGTGTTGATGATGAACTCCTTGCTCTTGTCCTTCAAATGATAGTCTCCCCAACGCTCAACTCTCTATCACAGATTTGGCTATGGTGGAAAGATGATTTGGGTGCAAAGCAACTTGGGGAAGGCTAGATGTCGGTGTCAAAACCGGCGGATCTCAAGTAGGGGGTCCCGAACTGTGCGTCTAGGCGGATGGTAACAGGAGACAAGGGACATGATGTTTTTACCCAGGTTCGGGCCCTCTTGATGGAGGTAAAACCCTACTCCTGCTTGATTAATATTGATGATATGGGTAGTACAAGAGTAGATCTACCACGAGATCAAAGAGGCTAAACCCTAGAAGCTAGCCTATGGTATGATTGTTGTTCGTCCTACGGACTAAAACCCTCCGGTTTATATAGGCACCGGGGAGGGCTAGGGTTACACAGAGTCGGTTACAATGGTAGGAGATCTACATATCCATATTGCCAAGCTTGCCTTCCACGCCAAGGAAAGTCCCATCCGGACACGGGACGAAGTCTTTAATCTTGTATCTTCATAGTCCAGGAGTCCGGCCAACAGTGATAGTTCGGCTATCCGGACACCCCCTAATCCAGGACTCCCTCAGTAGCCCCTCAACCAGGCTTCAATGACAACGAGTCCGGCGCGCATATTGTCTTCGGCATTGCAAGGCGGGTTCCGCCTCTGAATACTTCATAGAAGATTTTGAACACAAGGATAGTGTCTGGCTCTGCAAAATAAGTTCCACATACCACCATAGAGAGAATAATCTTTACACAAATTCAATCTGCTGACGTATTCTACGGCGTGACGTCACACCACGGCCAAGCTTTTATTGGAATCGTTTTTACTGTCCCACCTCAGCGTGTTTAGCGAGGCGGTTTCTTTGGCACGTCTTGTCAAAGCAGAGATCGTGTCCCCTTATTTCGGGATTCTCATCAATACGGGTGTGGGTAATCCAACCGCGCCATTGATTACGGCGCTTGGGAGATAAGCGAGTTTTACCAGGCTGGTGGTGGACGCATAGCTTCGCCCGTCCATATAAGGGGATAAGGATCCACCTTTTCACCTACGTCTTCTTGCTCCTTTGCTCATCCATTTCCACGCACTCGAGCTCCAGCGCCCAAGTCCGCACATCCCTCCTCAACCTTCTCCAGCCATGTCTAGAGCGGGAGGCAAGTGGATGGTCTCCTCCGTAATGGAGGAACAAGTCAAAAAGCTGCGGAAGGCCGGATACTTGTCCAGCGACATCGCGCATCGGCTCCCCGACAAGGGGCAGCTCCTCCCCACCCCCAGGCCCCATGAGAGGGTGGTGTTCCTCACCCACTTCCTCTGCGGACTAGGTTTTCCACTTCACCCATTTGTCTGGGGGCTCATGTTCTACTATGGCCTAGATTTCCACGATCTAGCCCTGAACTTCATCCTCAACATCTCGGCGTTCCTCGTCGTGTGCGAGGCCTTCCTCTGCATCCAGCCCCACTTCGGCTTATGGCTGAAGACTTTTAATGTCAAGCCGAAGGTAGTGGGCGGCCACCAAGCGGAGTGTAGAGGCACCATGGTGGGTCGGATGGCCAACGTCCTATGGCTCGAGGGCTCCTTCATGGAGACAATAAAGGGGTGGCAATCGGGGTGGTTCTACATCACCGAGCCATGCGACCCCAAATGGGCGGCGGCCCCTGAATTCCGATCTGGTTTCCCACACGGCTCACCTCCTGGAAAGAGACGGGCCTAACATGGGGAGATTCGGAAGAGCTGACCTGACTTCAAACCTGCGTCCAAAAACTGGTGAACAAGAGTCTCAAGCTTGTCAATGTAGTCCAGGTCATGCTCATCTGCCGGATCCTCCCATGCCAACAACGGGCCTTCAAATTGTGGGAATTTGATCCGGCACAGCACCAAACCTTGCGCAAGCTCTTCGACACTACGTACGAAGATGCCTGGAAGGTGCTGTTTAAGGGCGCCGAAGCCCCCGCATCCGCTACCGAAGATCGCGGATTCAGCTCGCCGCGTCCGGCCAGCGAGGTAAGCTATTCTACCCTCTATGGGACTCTTGTTTTTCATAGTCTGACTCTATGTGGGATCTAAACTCCCTTACCTTTGACAGGATTGGCTGAAGACGTCCGGGCAGGTTAACTGTCCGACTCCTTTGCCAGAAGACCCAGCGGACGCTCGATTGACGGGGCTGCTGGTTCTGGCACCTCACGTGGTGCCGGAGAAGAAGGCCAAGAAGAAGGCAACGGGAGATCAAAGGAGTGCTCGGCGCCAGGTGTTGTCGGACTCATCATCCGACGATTCCGAGGCGGACTCCTCCCGTGAAGACGAGGAGGAGGAAAAAGAGGCCTCTCCCTCAGCGGGGGGAGAGAAGAAAAGGAAGGTCGCCCCTGCTGGGGGGCGGGGGGTCCAAGAGAGGAAGGACCCTTCCTCCGGACTTTTCCACCAACGCCGACGACGGCGAAGAGGAGTGGCCCTCGAGGGCCAAGCCCCTGGCGAGATCGTAAGTGTCAGGATTCCAGAATAACTCATGATTTTTCATTTGTCGCATAGTGTCTTCTAACACCGAATAAAACCATGTACCCCGCCCAAGGACGAGCTCCCCGCTTCCTCGAGCGGCTCCCTGGATTCGTCGGATGTGAATAGCACTTCACTTCCGACCGCCTCCTCCCCTCGTGACGCAGACGACACCGCGGTGGAGTCCCAAAAGGGGCCCAACCAGGAGGAGGTGGTCCTGAGGCGCCGCAAGGCGACCTCCCATACTCCGGGCGCAAAGGGGGAAAACCCTAGAGTGCTCTAAGTCTGGCCCTGTGCCGGACTCCATACCGGAACCTGCAGTGGTTCCGGAGTCCTGCAGGCGGCCCCTTCGTAAGAAGGCCAAGACTGCGACACTGGTGGCCTCCGTCCAACTGGAGGCACCGGATAGCTTGCTGGAGGCGCTTAACGGCGCCTCCATCGACGAGGAGCACCGCATTATCATGAGTGCAGTGATCCAGAAAGTTCAGTCCGCCAAGAGCGGACTGACTGAAGCCTGTACCAGCCTTCTAACAGGCTTTGAGGTAAGTTTTTAAGATATGTAAGAATATTACCACATAGACAGTAGCCCATGATGCTTAGTTCGGTGTTCGGAAAAAAAGTCGAGCTGAGGATCTAAAAAGATATACGCAGGAGTCTAACATAAATATGTCAATATGGGAATGCAGGCTGCGCTGCTGCCTCTGCCGCACTGACTGCGGAGGTCAATGCATTGAAGGAGAGCCTTGAGCGGTCCCAGAACGAGCTCGACCTTGCCAAGAAGCAGCTCGAGGACAAGGAAGGTAAGTAATACCTTATTAAAGTAATACCTTATAGAAAGGATTTGGTTGCAAAAAATGACAGGAATAACGTGAGTATTGCAGGGTCCACGAACAAGGTGGCGACCCTGAAGGAAGCGGTGTCCAAGGCCGAAAACAGTACGGCCACGGAGCGCACCGAGCGAGAGAAGCAGGAGGCGGGGGTGGCGGAGGTGCGGCAAGAGCTTCAGGCTCTCATGGAAAAACATGAGAGTTTGGAGCGTGACTCGAAGACTCGAGAGTCCGAGCTCGCCTTGGCTCTTGAGAGTGCCAAAGCCGCTAAGGCCGAAGCCCAGAAGGCGCTCCGGGAGATTGAGGTGATAAAAAAGATAGCGGCAGGTAAGGCATTCTTCATGCAAAGCAAGCATGTAAAAGTGAATTATCTGTTACATACCCGAATTTGGAGCTCTCCAGGAGCGTTCGCAGATCTGCCCCGTAGTGTGTCCGATGCTGCCGCGTTCTACCGAGCCGGGGAGGGGAGATCGACAAAAAAGGTGTTCTGGTCTCAATATGCTGAGGCCGGACATCCGGTGCCCCTGAGCGACCAGCTGAAGCAGCTGGTCGAGCTCCACAAGGTGGCCGAACAGGCCATGAAGGGCCTCATAGTTCGGCTGTGGCCTAAAGCCATGCCTGGGAGCTACTTCGGTCTGGTGCGGCGGCTGGTGGACGCCTGTCCATGGATTGAAGTCATCAAGCGTTCCGTCTGCATTGAAGGTGCCCGTCGGGCCCTTGCCCGTGCTAAAGTGCACTGGGGCAAGATGGACGCCGAGAAGCTTGTGACAAACGCGCCACCGCCGGGCAAGGAGTATCGCAAGCCCGAGATGTACTATAAGGGCGTCCTGAAGGGTGCCCGCCTTATAGCGGGTTAATGCTCCAAAGATGTAATTTTTGAGTAGACTCGCACTTGTTATCATGTATGCTGAAAACTTTGTTCATGTGCGCTAAGCAACGCTTGTTTAATTTAAAATATTACCTTCTGTGCGGCCGTTTATCAAATTTGAGAGATGGCGAGTCGTTGGCTTCAGCCCCCATGCCACGAGTGCTGGGGTGTTCGGGATAAACTTGAGCGCTCTTGTTCCCATTCTTGGGTCCTTCGAGGAAGGCGTTCAACATGACGAACGAGGCAACCGGACTATAATGCTTGAACACTCTCACTTAGCCATAGAATTCTATAATTTTAAATTTCGACAAAGCCCCTGGTATTCGGAAGACCGAGTTCGGGGCGCTATCCACGCCTTGGCCGGACAATGCCGACTCCTCGCTCTAAGCGGCATGAGTCTTTAGGGACCCGAAAAACCTCTCGAACAGCGACCGGCTCTCGCCCTGTCATGACGGTCAGTTTTAGCTTTCTCCACTGAGGTGCTCAACCCAGCTCAACCGGGGCACAATCGCAGTGGTTCTCCCAGCGCTACCTTAGCCGATATAACGGAACATAAGGTACCAAAACATGGGAGCCGGGCAAACCCAACTATTGACCCAAGACATGATTCGCAGCCGATGCATATAATGCTATAAGTTTGAGGTGCCGCACTTGTGAAAGTGTTTGGACTTATCACACCATGTTTTGGGGTACTTAAGCCCCTGGTGTATTGACCGTACCAAGTCGTACGGGTGCAACATGTCATAGATGAACATTTTATGGAAAAAAAGGAATGCAATAATAAGCAGAAGTTGTGTATTGTTTACTCAAAAGATACTGCAATGAAAGCAGAACGATACAAATAGTGTGATAAGCAAGGGATGGGACTATTTAACATGTCCCCCTCCAGGGGTAGGCTGCCGTATGGTATGTAAAACAGGTATACTGCTCGTAATAAAGACAACCTGGACACTCGACGTAGCTTTTCTGCTTCCCTGGCCGTTGCATCGTGAGTTCGGCGATTCTACTGCCGGACAGGGCTTCTGGAAAACGGAGTCTTGAGAATAAGAGAAAAAAAAGAATGACACAATTGGGAGCCCCTGGTGCGGTTGAGCCGCACTCTAGGAATGCCGTGGTCGTGCCCCTCCCCCGAGGCCCATGGTATCTCCAGAGCGTAGTTATGTACGCGTGGTACTGGTCTCGCGATTTCGTGAGGGCTGAGGTTGGGGCCGCATTGCTACACATGCCCGGAACGTGCCAGGCGGTCTTGTTGTAGGTTACTCCAGGCGCGCTTGACGGTGTCCGGACGTTTAGTAGTCGGACTTGAGAATTGCCTTAAGAGGCTGCTTTGTACTTCCGCCGCGAGGGCCGCCGTATGCTCCTCCGTTCGGAGAGAGCGTTCAGTGTTTCGATCGACCGTGATTACTCCTCGAGGGCCTGGCATCTTGAGCTTGAGGTATACGTAGTGCGGCACCGCATTGAACTTTGCAAATGCGGTTCGTCTGAGCAGTGCGTGATAGCCGCTGCGGAATGGGACTATGTCGAAGATTAATTCCTCGCTTCGGAAGTTATCCAGGGATCCGAAGATCACTTCGAGTGTAATTGAGCCTGTACAGTTGGCCTCTACACCTAGTATGACGCCTTTAAAGGTCGTTTTTGTGGGTTTAATCCTTGAGGGGTCTATGCCCATTTTGCGCACTGTATCCTGGTAAAGCAGGTTCAGGCTGCTGCCGCTGTCCATCAGGACTCTAGTGAGGTGAAATCCGTCAATGATTGGGTCAATAACCAATGCGGCGAATCCGCCGTGGCGTATACTAGTGGGGTGGTCCCTTCGATCAAAAGTGATCGGGCAGGAGGACCATGGGTTGAACTTTGGGGCGACTGGCTCCATCGTGTATACGTCCCTTAGTGCACGCTTCCACTCCCTTTTGGGTATGTGGGTTGCGTATATCATGTTCATCGTCCGCACTTGTGGGGGAAAGCCCTTCTGTCCTCTATTGTTCGGCGGCCGGGGCTCCTCCTCGTCATCGCCATGCAGCCCCTTGTCGTTGTTTTCGGCATTTAACTTGCCTCCCTGCTTGAACACCCAACAATCCCTGTAGGTGTGGTTGGCTAGTTTTTCGGGGGTGCCATGTATCTGGCACGAGCGATCGAGTATTCGGTCCAAATTGGACGGGCCCTGGGTATTTCTTTTGAACGGCTTTTTCCGCTGACCGGGTTTAGAGCCTCTGAATCCGGCATTGACCACCGTATCTTATGCATTATCGCCGTTAATGCGGAGCTTGTGCTTGTTGCGACGCGACCTGCCATTGCTGTCCTTGGTATCCGAACTACCAGGGTTTTTGGTCAGGTTGTTACTGCGAGCTAGCCAGCTGTCCTCTCCCGCGCAGAAGCGGGTCATGAGTGAAGTGAGGGCTGCCATGGATTTCGGCTTTTCCTGTCCTAGGTGCCGGGCAAGCCACTCGTCGTGGATGTTATGTTTGAAGGCTGCAAGGGCCTCTGCATCCGGACAGTCAACGATTTGATTTTTCTTGGTTAAGAACCGTGTCCAGAATTGTCTGGCCGATTCATCTGGCTGCTGAATTATGTGTCTTAGGTCATCAGCATCTGGTGGTCGCACATATGTGCCCTGGAAGTTATCAAGGAATGCGGCTTCCAGGTCTTCCCAACAACCAATTGATTCTGCTGGCAAGCTGTTGAGCCAATGTCGAGCTGGTCCTTTAAGCTTGAGTGGGAGGTAATTCATGGCGTGTAGATCATCGCCGCGGGCCATGTGGATGTGAAGGAGATAGTCCTCGATCCAAACCGGTAGGATCTATTGTGCTGTCGTATGATTTGATGTTTACGGGTTTAAAACCCTCGGTGATTTGATGATCCATTACTTCGTCTGTGAAGCATAGTGGGTGTGCGGCGCCTCTGTATTGGGCTATATCAGGACGCAGCTCAAATGAGCTATATCTACTGTGCTCGGCCCGGCCGGAATTGCTGTATCCGGCGTGACGGTTGTCATCACATGTCGTGGGGCGCCCACGCGATCCGTAGATCAATCTTATTTGCCTTGCCTTGTCCTCCAATATGTCTCGCAAGTCTAGCACATTTCCCCGTGGCTTTGTACTTTTCGAGCGACGCCGGGGTGCGGCTTTAGTGGAGGGCCTAGAGGCCTCTCTATCGCGGCCACAAGGTGGCTGGTCGGCCGCGTCATGCACTGGTGATGTAGGTTTGGTTGCTTCCTCCTCTAATTGGGGTAGCAGCCTGCGTTTTGGGTAGCTCTAGGAGGGGCGATCGAGTTTGTACTCTTTGGTTGCAAGGACTTCGGTCCATCTATCAGCTAGCAAGTCTTGGTCAGCTCTAAGCTGCTGCTACTTTTTCTTGAGGCTGCTTGCCGTGGCCCTAAGCCTGCGCTTGAAACTCTCTTGTTCGATGGGATCCTCGGGCACGACAAATTAATCGTCGTTGAGGCTTGCTTCATCTTCGGAGGGAGGCATATAATTATCATCCTCTACATCTCTGTCTGCCGCTCTATCATGAGGGCTGGCTTCTCCCTCCTCCTGTGTGGAATCCTGCTGGAGGGGTGAGGAGTCCTGGACTAGGGGGTGTCCGGATAGCCGAACTATCATCATCGGCCGGACTCCAAGACTATGAAGATACAAGATTGAAGACTTCGTCCCATGTCCGGATGGGACTTTCCTTGGCGCGAAAGGCAAGCTTGGCGATACGGATATGTAGATTTCCTACCATTGTAACCGACTCTATGTAACCCTAGCCCTCTCCGGTGTCTATATAAATCGGATGGCTTTAGTCCGTAGGACGAACAACAATCATACCATAGGCTAGCTTCTAGGGTTTAGCCTCCTTGATCTCGTGGTAGATCTACTCTTGTAATACCCACATCATCAATATTAATCAAGCAGGACGTAGGGTTTTACCTCCATTAAGAGGGCCCAAACCTGGGTAAAACATCGTGTCCCTTGTCTCCTGTTACCATCCGCCTAGACGCACAGTTCGGGACCCCCTACCCAAGATCCGCCGGTTTTGACACCGACATTGGTGCTTTCATTGAGAGTTCCTCTGTGTCGTCACCGATAGGCTCGATGGCTTCTTCGATCATCAACAATGATGCAGTCCAGGGTGAGACTTTCCTCCCCGGACAGATCTTCGTATTCGGCGGCTTTGCACTGCGGGCAAATTCACTTGGCCATCTGGAGCAGATCGAAAGCTACGCCCCTGGCCATCAGGTCAGATCTGGAAGTTTGAACTTCACGGCTGACATTCGCGGGGACTTGATCTTCGATGGATTCGAGCCACAGCCGAGCGCGCCGCACTGTCACGACGAGCATGACTTAGCTCTGCAGCCGAATAGTAACCTGGAGGCCACACACGAGTCCGCTCTGATCTTCAATTCGGAGCCAGCTGCGTAGATCGAGGACGGGTGGCTAGACACCGCTTCGGGGGCTGCAACCTCTACGGCGATAGAGCCGAACACTGACCTCGTCCTTCATGAAGCTCGTGACTCCGAGGTGCCGGACTCCTCTCCGAACTCCGAACCTCCCGCGCCCCTTCAAATCGAATCTGATTGGGCGCCGGTCATGGAGCTCACCGCTGCGAACATCTTTCAACACTCACCTTTCGGCGACATCTTGAGTTCGCTAAAGTATCTCTCATTATCAGGAGAGCCCTGGCCGGACTGCGGTCAGGACGGTTGGGATGCGGACGATGAAGAAATTCAAAGCCCACCCACCACCCACTTAGTAGCCACTGTCGACGATCTAACCGACATGCTAGACTTCGACTCCGAAGACATCGACGGTATGGACGACGATGCCGGAGATGACCAAGAACCAGCGCCTACTGGGCACTGGAAAGCCACCTCATCATATGAAATATACATGGTGGATACACCAAAAGGAAGCGGCAACGAGGAACAACGGGACGTGGCGAAGGACAACTCCCCCAACAAACAACCAAAACGGCGACGCAAGCGCCGCCCGAAGTCCCGCCTCGATAACAACGGCACCCATACTTACCCAGCCTTAGAGCAGGGTGAAGCGGTGGACGACGAACATGCCACCAAGCAACCATCCGAACAGGATGGATTGGACAAGCAACCCATCCCCGGCGAAAGCAACAGTCCAGACGATCTCACGCCCGACAAACCACCGGAGCATAAGAACCTTCATAAAAGGCTCGTCGCCACTGCAAGAAGTCTGAAGAAGCAAAAGTGGACGCTCAAAACAGTGGAGGACGCACTCAGAATGAGATGGAGCAAAGTACTCAATACCGCAGACAAATATGGCAATAGTCACCAGGCGAAGAGCTACCCGAAACGCAAGTTGTTGCCCGAATTTGACGAGGAGGCCGTAGAGCCCCCACAGTCAAAAAACAAAGACGCCGCCTGGCCGGATAGACGACCTGATGATAGGCTAAGAGCGGCAAGGGGCGCCGCACACAAGCTGGCATACGATCCACATAAAGATCCTCGCAAAAAAGATGGCCCGGTCAGGTCCATCTACGGGCCAAAAACGAAAGCTCCAGGGAGCAATACAACCCGCCGAGTGTTTGAAGACAACAGCACACCTAAATACAAGGGCGCCGCACACCCACTATGTTTCACCGATGAGGTACTGGAACATGAATTTCCAGCGGGATTCAAACCCGTCAACATAGAGGCATATGACGGAACAACAGACCCCGGAGTCTGGATTGAGGATTATATCCTACGCATACATATGGCCAGAGGAGACGATCTCCATGCCATAAAATACCTACCCCTCAAGCTCAAAGGGCCAGCTCGGCATTGGCTCAAAAGCCTCCCAGAAAACACCATTGGAAGTTGGGAAGAGCTCGAGGATGCGTTTCGAGCAAATTTTCAGGGGACTTATGTCCGCCCTCCGGATGCAGACGATTTAAGTCACATAACTCAACAGCCCGGAGAGTCAGCACGAAAATTTTGGAACAGGTTCCTCACCAAAAAGAACCAAATAGTCGACTGTCCGGACGCCGAAGCCTTAACAGCCTTTAAGCACAACGTCCGAGACGAATGGCTTGCCAGACACCTCGGCCGGGAAAAACCAAGAAAAATGGCCGTACTAACAAGCCTCATCACCCGCTTTTGCGCGGGAGAAGACAGCTGGCTGGCTAGATGCAGCACCAGCGACCCGAGTACATCCGAAGTCAGGGATGGAAATGGGAAATCACGACGCAGGAGAGACCAGCGCTGGAATAAGGAAAATGGCCCAAATAGCACGGCGGTCAACGCCGGATTCAAAAGCTCTCGGCCGAATAATAAAACACTGCCCCTCAAGGACAATAGTGACGAGCTATCCAACCTAAACAAAATTTTGGATAGGATATGTCAAATACATAGTACCCCCGGGAGGCCTGCAAACCATACCCACAGAGATTGTTGGGTCTTCAAACAGTCCGGCCGACTTAACGCCGAACGCAAGGGGTCCGACACACCAAGCGAAGACGACGAACCCCACAAGCAGCACGCCGGAAAACAGAAGACTTTCCCACTAGAAGTCAAAACAGTGAACTCACTTCATGTGATTACACAGAAACATAGTGCAGCACCTGCTATACCAGGACACCTTCCGCAGAATGGGGATAGACCCTACCGAAATTCACCATAGCAGCACTTCCTTCAAAGGAGTGACGCCTGGCCTTTACGCCAAATGTACAGGCTCTGTACTACTAGAGGTTGTGTTCGGTTCATCCGACAACCTCCATCGCGAAAAGCTCATTTTCCATATCGCCCCATTTAAAAGTAGCTGTCAAGCACTACTGGGACGCGAAGCATTCGCCCGCCTTAACACAATACCGCATTACGCGTCTCCTACGCTTAACATGCCTGGTCCATATGGTATAATCTTAGCAAAGGGTAAATCTGAGTGTTCCTCGACCACGGAAAACGTGAGACTGCGTTGACAGCTGCACACTACTCCGACCTTACTGGTCAAAGCCCTGAAAACAGGTCATTCAGACCTTGGACACGGTTAGGCGAGTCCAGCATAAATAAACAAGGGGCTTCACCACCGCATACCCCTTCACAAGGGGTTGCACGTATAAACAATGAGAGCCAATAAAGCTCAAATTCATCATACTTTATTTTAACTACACCTTTTTGCACGATATCTTTCCAAACTAAGTTCTTCTCCTTTACAGATGAAGCACGTGCTACACCCGTCCAGGATACAGCACAACGGAGACACAAGCGCAGACGTGCAGCAGGGACCCGTTACAAGGATTCTTTTCAGATTAAGACCCTGCGTAAACCTTTCTTACTGTCTCTTGTTGATACACATCCCCCGGTTTCTTACCATAACCGAGGAGGAGGCTGGCGTTTTGGCATCGGCCGCGTCAGAAGTTCCTGCCCGTACCTGGACACTAGGGGCTTAGGGCATTGTTCTGCCCAGTATCATAAAGACCGAACACCTCAGGGGGTGTTCGGCGTCTCGAGTTAGGCCTTATATGCATCAGCTCCGAATCATGTCTTTGGTCAAATGTTGGGTTTGCCCGGCTCCTGTGTTTTGCTGCCTTATGTTCCGCTCCATCGGCTAACGCGGCACCAGGAGAACTACTGCGATTGTGCCCCGGTTCAGCTGGGCGAGCACCTCAGTAGAGAAAGCCAAAAACTGACTGTGATGATATAGCGAGAGACTGGTCAACCACTCGATCGACTACTGGATTGTTTAGAATTCCCCCGCTTTGACGAAGGACCGCTTCCCGGTCAGGCACATACGCGCCCCGAGTTCGGAGAAGCGCGGTGCCTCTAGGGGCTATATAGTAGCCCCACCTTCGAGCTCCTATGGCTAAGTGAAAGTGATAAAGCATTATAGTCCGGTTGCCTAGTTTGCTATGCTATCACCTCCTTCAAAGGACCAAGACATTGGATTAAGTGTGAAAAAGTGCCCCCTTTTTTGCAAACACCCCCGCACCATGTGCGAGGGGGCTGAAGCCAAAGACTGCGATCTTTCAGGTTATACATACACGGCCGCACAGGAGATAGTTCAATACTTGAACGCACAAGTATAAAAAGCTATTGCATTATAAACATGATCTCACAAATCATACATGTCATTTGAACATGACATCTTTCGAGCACTGTGACTCTATTAAACGAGCGCCCTGCAGGACTTCCTCAAAATAGTGCTCGGCGGGTGATCGGCCTTTGTCCGAACCTCGGGATGCAACAGAGGTGGCGTCCATCTCCGCCCAGTATGTCTTAACACGGGCGAGAGCCATCCGTGCACCTTCTATGCATGACGACCGCTTCATCGCCTCGATATGCGGCACCGCCCCAAGGAATCGCTGCAACAAGCAAAAATAACTCTCAGGCTTGGGCCTTTCCGGCCACAGATGAGCGACCACATCCGTCATGGCAAGTCCGGACAATCTATTCAGCTCAGCCCACTCAGCCACAGTCAACGGAAGTGGACGCTCCGGAGTATGGAATTGAGACCAGAAAAGCTCTTCCATTTTGTGATCCTTCTGGCTTCGGAAGTGCACAACCGCGTCCGCCGCACTCGCTGCCAAATCCAGATAAGGATCCTTCGCACCATACAATTGGCCCAACTGAGCATACTTCGGATCCGTGAACTTCCTACGCAGCAGAAAGGGCTTTCCAGCCGCAATATCTCCGGCCTGACGTAGCTCCTCCTTCATAGCCCGCATCGCACTACGGGCATCCTTGGCTTCGGCGGCGGCCTTCTTCAGGTCCTCTTGCCCCGCTCGGCGTTCTATTTCAAGAACCTTATAGCGGTCGGTAGCATCTTTTAACTTCACGGCCATTCCGGCCATCTCCTCCTTGCTTCGGCAGTGAGCAGCCTTTTCAGCTTTTAGCTCTTCCGCTGCCTTCGAGGCAGCCGCATCACTTTTCCTGGCTTGCTCCTTGGCTCGAGCAAGCTCTGCTCGAAGGTCTTCCATAGCAGCGGCACCATCTGCATCAAGCATACAAATTGTAAGGAGCGGGCATCAGCTCCCTTACTAGGTGACCGCGGAGCAACCACCTACCCTGTGACTCGCTAAGTCGTTTATTGGCTAGCGCGATGTCCGCATCCGCAATGTCGAGTTGCCGCTTCAGCTCGGCAACCCCATCATTCCGGCTGGCCACCGAACGTTCCGCCACCTGCATAGGAAAGGCGACATCCTATAACTGAGATTATGATCCTCGTCATGCTGTCGCTTTCGACAGCATACCAAGTCTCAGGGGCTACTATCTATACAGGGTGCACTCCATGTGCAAAACTGTCAAAAGGTATGTCATTTTTTGCGTACCTCAAATCCCGTCAGCAAACTTCCGACAGCCTCATACAACCCGCTCTCGGCGGATGAGATCCTTTCAATCACCATACTCATTAATGTACGGTGATCTTCTGAGATAGACGCCCTCTTGAGCAAATCCTGCAGCTCCACCGGCCGTACTCTAGTGGGTGCCGAACTCCCCGGCCCCGCCGGACTCGGGGAGACCCTCCGTGACGACACCTCAGGGTCATCCGCCCCGCCCGACGGGGCGGCAGATGGAGGCGTTTCGCTCTCCATCATCTCTGGAAGAAGGTCCCCCGAAGATGAGCTCTGCTGAGATGGGCTGAGATCCGAACTACAAGGTGAAAACATCGGTTACCCTTAGAAATAAAGTAGGGGTGTCCCCTATTACAAAATTCCCCCTTTTTTACTTACGGCTCGCTGGAAGGCTGATTCCTCTGGGGAGACTGTGCGGCCGGGGCTCTCCCCTGCACAGGACCTTCCGGTGCGGATTTCTTTCCCCGCTTTGAGGCCTTGGCCTCCGGGTCTTCGGAAGCGGTCCTCTTCTCCCCCTGGAAGGAGGGATTCTCGATTCCCCCCTTACTGAAAGCCTCATTGGCAGAGGTGGTAGTTTCCCTGTGTCCCCCTTCGCCCTCCTCCGAAGGTGCAACCTCCAACATTTTGATTAACACCGGATCCGGCGTGATCTCAGGGAGGGGGGCCGGACACCGTATTAGTTTTGCTTGCGCTATCCACTCCTGTCCAAGGGATAGCTGGTTAAAAGGCAAAACCCATGATAAATAAATGGACAATATGTCCGGACACAGGGCTACTTACTTGAGTATCCGGGAAATGGCAGCTTAGGCCAGCATCCTCGGTCAAGTCCGGACGCATCTCTTGCTATCCGAAGAACAGTTTGTACATCTCCACAGGTGTTAAACCCATGAAGTGTTGGAGAGCTCGTGGCCCCTCCGGATTAAATTCCCACAGGCGGAGGGGGCGACGTTTGCAGGGCAGAAGGCGCCGAATCAGCATAACCTGCGCCACTATGACCAGATTGATCTCCCTTTCTTGGAGGCCTCGAATCCGGTCCTGCAACAGGGGTACGTCTTTGGACGGTCCCTAGTCAAGCCCCTTGTTGACCCATGATGTCAGCCATTGTGGGGGGCCCGGGCAAAAGACGGACGGCGGCCTCTGCCTGCTGCCCCTGGGAGCGGTGATATAGAACCACTCCTGTTGCCATAAGCCGAGCTCCTCCTGAAAAGAGCCCTCGGGCCATGGAGCATCGGCCCTCTTGCTTACAACCGCCCCTCTGCACTCTGCCTGACGCCCCTCAATCATCTTCGGCTCCACGTTGAACGTTTTGAGCCACAAGCCGGAGTGAGGGGTAGTGCGGAGGAAGGCTTCGCAGACGACAATGAATGATGAGATGTGGAGGATGGACTCCGGAGCCAAGTCATGGAATTCCAGCCCATAGTAGAACATGAGCCCCCTCACGAAGGGATCCATTGGGAAGCCTGAACCCCGACGGAGGTGAGACACGAACACGACGCTCTCGCTGGGCTCGGGAGTAGGAATAACTTGCCCTCGGGCAGGCAACCTATGCGAAATCTCGTAGGTTAAGTAACTGGCGTCTCTCAGCTTTAGCACGTCCTCTTCCGTGACGGAGGAAGGCATCCACCGGCCTCGTAGGTCGGAGCCGGACATTGTCGAAGATCGAAAGTACCCGAATCTGGAGCCCTGGGTGTTGAAACTCGGGGCAAGGGGCGGATTCGATTGAGGATTGAAGAAAAAGAACGGGCCTTGGTCTCATTATAAAGAGGGCGAATACCAAGAGCCGTCCCCGTGACCGATTGAAACCCGCCTTTGATGGAGGAGGCGTGGCAACGGGCGCGGTTGGGTTACCCACGTCCGTATTGATGGGAATCCCGGAATAAGGGGAACACGATCTCTGCTTCGACAAGACGTGCCAAGGAAGCCGCTTCGCTAAACACGCTGAGGTGGTACAATAAAAACGATTTGAGTAAAGGCTTGGTAGTGGTGTGATGTCACGCCACCAAATATGTCAGTAGATTGAACTTGTGTAAATATTATTCTCTCTACGGTGGTATGTGGAATTTATTTTCCAGAGCCGGACACTATCCTGGTGTTCACAATCTTCTATGAATTATTCGGAGAAGGAACCCGCCTTGCAATGCCGAAGACAACATGCGCGTCAGACTTATCGTCATTGAAGCCTGGTTCAGGGGCTACTGAGGGAGTCCTGGACTAGGGGGTGTCCGGATAGCCGAACTATCATCATCGGCCGGACTCCAAGACTATGAAGATACAAGATTGAAGACTTTGTCCCGTGTACGGATGGGACTTTCCTTCACGTGGAAGGCAAGCTTGGCGATACGGATATGTAGATTTCCTACCATTGTAACCGACTCTATGTAACCCTAGCCCTCTCCGGTGTCTATATAAACCGGATGGCTTTAGTCCATAGGACGAACAACAATCATACCATAGGCTAGCTTCTAGGGTTTAGCCTCCTTGATCTCATGGTAGATCTACTCTTGTAATACCCACATCATCAATATTAATCAAGCAGGACGTAGGGTTTTACCTCCATCAAGAGGGCCCGAACCTGGGTAAAACATTGTGTCCCTTGTCTCCTGTTACCATCCGCCTAGACGCACAGTTCGGGACCCCCTACCCGAGATCCGCCAGTTTTGACACCGACAAGGGGGTTGTCTTCGGCACTGTCCGGGGTGTTATTATCTCCCGTGCTGGAACCACCATTTTTGCTGTGGCGGGATTTAGAGCGGCGCCGCTGACGCTGGCGCTTGGGCTGTTTCTTGGAGGGGTCATCCTCCGCTATCCCATTGCCATTCCCATTTTTGGGGGTGTCCACCATGTATATGTCGTATGACGAGGTGGCCTTCCAGTGCCCTGTAGGCGCTGGTTCTTGGTTGTCTCCTGCATCGTCATCCATACCGTCGATGTCTTCGGAGTCGAGGTCGAGCATGTCGGTTAAATCATCGACAGTGGCTACAAAGTGGGTGGTGGGTGGGCGTTGAATTTCTTCGTCGTCCGCATCCCAACCTTCCTGACCATAGTCCGGCCAGGGCTCTCCTGATAAAGAGAGAGACTTTAGTGAATTCAGGATGTCGCCAAAGGGTGAGTGCTGAAAGATGTCCGCGGCAGTGAACTCCATAACCGGCGCCCAATCGGATTTGATTGGCAGGGGCGTGGGATGTTCGGAGTCCGGAGAGGAGTCCGGCACCTCGGAGTCACAGGCTTTGCAAAGGACAGGGATGGTGTTCGGCTCAATCGTCGTAGAGATCATAGCCCCCGAGGCGGTGTCCATCCACTCGTCCTCGATCGGCGCAGACGGCTCCGAGCTAAGGGTCGGAGCAGACGCTGGTGCGGCCTCCAGGGCACTGTTCAGCGGCAGAGCTAGATCATACCCATCGAGACAGTGCGGCGCGCTTGGCTGTGGCTCGAATCCGTCGAAGATCAAGTCTCCGCGGATGTTAGCCATGTAGTTCAAATTCCCAAATCTGACCTGATGGCCAGGGGCATAGCTTTCGATCTTCTCCATATGGCCAAGTGAGTTGGCCCGTAGTGCAAAGCCGCCAAATACAAAGATCTGTCCGGGGAGAAAAGTCTCACCCTGCACCGCGTCGTTGTTGATGATCGAAGGAGCCATCGGGCCTAAAGGTGACGACACAGAGGAACTCTCAATGATAGCACCAATGTCGGTGTCAAAACCGGCGGATCTCGGGTAGGGGGTCTTGAACTGTGCGTCTAGGCGGATGGTAACAGGAGACAAGGGACACGATGTTTTTACCCAGGTTCGGGCCCTCTTGATGGAGGTAAAACCCTATTCCTGCTTGATTAATATTGTTGATATGGGTAGTACAAGAGTAGATCTACCACGAGATCAAAGAGGATAAACCCTAGAAGCTAGCCTATGGTATGATTGTTGTTTGTCCTACGGACTAAAACCCTCCGGTTTATATAGGCACCGGGGAGGGCTAGGGTTACACAGAGTCGGTTACAATGGTAGGAGATCTACATATCTGTATCGCCAAGCTTGCCTTCCACGCCAAGGAAAGTCCCATCTAGACACGGGACGAAGTCTCCAATCTTGTATCTTCATAGTCCAGGAGTCCGGCCAACGGTGATAGTTCGGCTATCCGGACACCCCCTAATCCAGGACTCCCTCACTAGAGATCAAGATTCTTGTGGTTGAACACATGAGTAGGTGGTTCTCTCTCAAAAAATGAATGCTGGAAGTGTAGGCACGTTCTGCTAGCTTTCTCCATGAATGAAAAGTGGGTGGACGGGTATATATAGCCTCCACACAAAATCTAACCGTTACACATAGATTCCCGAACTCGGTGAGACCGAATAGTGAAACTAGGTCAGACTGATTCAGTTCAAAATGTGAACGTTAGGCTTTTCGGTGGGACCGACATGATCAACTCAGTGAAACTGATGTGCTAGGGTTAGGGCATAACTTGATCTCGGTGAGACTGATCACATGAACTCGGTGGGACCGATTTCAGTAATAGGCAAACAGAGAGTTGGCCAGGCAAACTCAATGGGACCGATTCGCTCATTTCGGTGAGACCAAAATGTTATGAAAGGAAACAGGGAGTTTGCATTGCGAACTCGGTGGGACCGATTGCTCATTTCGGTGAGACCAAATTGTTACAAAAAGGAAACAGAGAGTTTGCAATCCCATCTCGGTGATACCGAGATCCCTATCGGTGAAACCAAAATGATTAGGGTTTGTGGTAGTGGCTATGTCAAATGAACTCAGTGGCGCCGGATAGATCAAATCGGTGGGACTGAGTTTGACTTTTAGGTTTAGGACATATGTGGAAATGAGAAAGTGGCTGAGGGTTTTGGAGCATATCACTAAGCATTTTGAGCAAGCAAGCCATTAAGCAACACCTCGTCCCCTTTTAATAGTATTGGCTTTCCTATGGACTCAATGTGATCTTGGATCACTAATGAAAATGTAGAGTCTTGAGCTTGTTGCCAATATATATCCTTAGCATTTGAGGGGTCCACATCTCTAGTCCATGCCATGCCAATCATTGAACTTTCTGTAATGATCATCTTGAAAGAGTATTAGTTCAATGAGCTATATGTTTGTTAAGAATTACCAAAACCACCCAGGGATTAGTTGCACTTTCAATCTCCCCCTTTTTGGTAATTGATGACAACATATAGATCAAAGCTTCGACAAATGATAATAAGAATGAAATACATCATCGCTTTGAGAAGTATGTGATAAGCAAGAGCTCCCCCTAAATTTGTGCATTATTTAAGATTTGCTTTTGAATGCAAATGCACAAATAATTAGGATCATGGGTCACTCTTCCATGTCACGTACATCTTGGTGGAGCGCTCAAAATGGTAGAAAGGGGAACATGCACTCATCACCAAGGCAAAGTGAATGATCATACATAAAAGATAGAGAATATCATCATGCAAACACAAGCATTAAGTATGATACGATCAAACACATGACCATAAAAGTATCTCACACACATAACCATAATGTATCAACCAAGCAAGCAAGCAAATAAGTAGCAAAATAAGCAAAGCTCTCTTTCTCTCTCTCTCTCTCTCTCGAAGCCTATGATCTATACACTTTCTCCCCTTTTGGCAACAAGTTACCAAAAAGCTTGAAAATGCATAGTGCTATGCGGATCTCTAAGATTGATCTTCAGGTGGTGGCTTTGAGAGGACTCCAAGGACGAATGCATCTGTTGAAGTTGATGGAGTTGGTGGAGTTGCAACCGGAGGGGCAACTGAAGCTGTGGCTGCAGATGCTGACGCAGTAGCTCTAGTGTCTGTCATTGGCACTACTGCGGGTCTCTGCGCCCTAGGCACTCTCTAAAACACTTCTGTGGTTGCTTTCCCTTTCCTCTCTTAAGCTTCTTCTTGGAGCTGCTCAACTGCTGTTTGCATTGCTGTCACCTTCAAGTCAAGATCATAGAACTTTGTTTCAATGACCCTCTCCAGGTTCTCTTGATTCTGAGTCAGGGTGGCCAATCCTTTCTCAATCCTCAAAGTAGCTTGAATAAGGTATACAAGTTGATCTTGCTTTGACTTGAGGGAAACCTGTGAAGCCTCTTCCGCACTTGGCATCTTTGCTGCCTTCTCAGCTTTTGCTTTCTGCCTCTTCTCTTGAGCCTCTACTTAAGTGGGATCTTTAGCATTCATGACAATTGTGTTGTCCTCAAAGTCAGGCCTTAAGGGAAGGTGCTCTTTGTCCAACAAATAAACACCTTTGCTCATCTTGGTGTTAATCAACATCTGGATGTGTGGAGCATACCCATGAGATCTCTTCTGATCAGCAGCTGTTATCTTGATGGTCTCAACAATCAAACTCATCACTTTGAACTTCTGGGGCAAATCAAATAGCTGAAGCAAGTTGATGGAGTGGCCTCTGATCCTCCTGTGATCTCCTGATTTGGGCAACAAGGTGTGCCTCAAAATGGTGTTCATGATGGCCAATGCTGACATCAGATAGTACACTGAGCCTAGCTTATGTGTCTCCAAGGCTTTGTCAGGTATTTCCTTGTACATGTTCTCCATGGAGTTGTGGTCCTTCTTGCGCTCAGTATACACATCAATGTCTTTCTCAGCTTCTTCAAGGGCATTAATGAGCTTGTCACACTCACCAACAAAATACTCTTAGCTAGTACCTTCAGACATCCAAACAATCTTGCCATGAGGGTAGAAGTGAGCTGTTGAATAGAATTGCATGATAAGCTCATCATTCCACTTGGTCAATTTTTGACCGACAAAAGTGTCAACTCCATTTAGTCTGAAGGTCTCATGCACTCCTAGAAAGTGGTCTTCATTGGCATCAATGTATTTTTAGTCCACCCACTTCATGTCACACACAATGGGCTTCTTACCTAGGAGCACAGTCTCATAGAAGCCCTGTGGTTCCTTGTTGTGAAACCTGTAGTCCACAGCAGTTCTTCTCCTCACAGCATAGGGATCCTCTTGTCTCCATAGTCTAAGACCTGCATCCTTTCTCTCCTTCATGTTCTCGGCCACTGGATGATTGTCATCATGATCAGGAATCTTTGGCTTTAATTTTCTGAGCACTTGGGCTTCCTCTTCTTCTTCTTCAATCTCAGGCACTGGGGCCTTGTTCTTCTCTGCAGAAGGAATGTTTCTAGTGCTTCTCTTTGGTGCAGACTTGGAGGCTTGACTGGAGCTTTAGGGGCAGTCTCGGGCTTTGAAGGAGCAGCCCCAGACTTGATGGCATCCCCCATCAGCTTTTGAGACTTCGCAGGAGGTGCATCTTGCTCTTCCTCCTCCTCTTCTTCTGAATCTCTCACCATTGATGGCTTTCCAATCACTCTGGCAATAGTTTTCCTCACCCTTTCCTTTCTTTTCTTTCCATCACCATCTTCTCTGGTCTCAAGAGTAAACTCCATAGTGTCTCGTGTTGATGCTCTAGCTTTTGACATAAGGCACTCTTCTGGCAGGAGCTTTCTTCTTCATGCCTGGCTTGGTGTTAGCAGCAGCACCATATTTGAGGTCACTTCCTCAACTTCAAAAACCTCATGCTCTGAATCTGAGGTTTTCTTCTTCTTCTGCCTTGTTGTTGCCTTAGGCAGGTTGCTGGGAGTGCTTCTGATCCCCTCATCATAGCTACCAGAGGGACTAGTGCCCTCACCCAGATTCATCTGCTCCTCAGACTTATTCTGGCTGTCACTCTGATCAGACATTTTGTCATTGCAAACTGAGGACCGACCCTATGAATAGTTATAGATGAGATAGAGTGGATGAGCATCACAAAGTGCAGAGTTTTTGCAAAACAAATGAGTCAAAAACTAAGTCTTACTTTTCCACAGAAAGCATTTGGGAGCTACCGATTTGTTAAACTCGGTGACACCAAAGCAACTTTGGAGTCTAAACTAGTGGAATCGGTCAGACCAAGACATAGTTCGGTGACTTCGAGATTGCTAGGGTTTCACTGAGAGTGGAACTCGGTCACACCGATTTGCAATTTTTGGTCGGACCAAAAATTACGAGTGCAATGGCCTAAGCCAAATCGGTGAGTTCGACTTCCACAACTCGGTCGGTCCGACATGAGTTCGGCGGAAACCTAACCCTAAATTTTCGAATCAAAACTAATCTAAAGGAAGTTTTCTTTGGATAGACTAATCTCATTCGTGGTAAGATTCATGGCATTGTCTTTGTGCTAAGAATCAGAGATAAAGGATTGCACAAAGAGTTGAACTAATACCCTAACTCGGCGATGAGCTCACTACGGCGGCAACGGAGGTGAAGATTTTCGTTGACGGCGACGGAGACTAGCGGCGGGAGGTCGCTGGTGACGAGAGGATGATCCGGAGACCGGAGTCGGCAGAGTAGGACACGAGCGGGCGAATAGGTTTCAGAGAAGTTTCCAAAATTTGACCCGGCGGTATATATATCCTGACCCTATCGGTGTGACCGAGTGGAACAACTCGGTGGCATCGAGATGCAGAATTGCCAGCGGTTACTGCAACTCAATGTGACTGAATGGTTATAATCGGTTGCATCGAGATTGAAAACCTAGATCAACTCAGTGAACTCGGTGTGACCGAAAAGGATGAATCGGTCAGACCGAAATGCACAGAGAGGTTTTGGAAGTTTAAGTCTATGACGAATCGGTGACTCCGAGTGCTCCTCACCCAGAGGGTTCGAATCAGACCGATTCAGTTCAAACCGATGTGCTAGGGTTAGGGCATAACTGGATCTCGGTGAGACCGATCACATGAACTCGGTGGGAGCGATTTCAGTAATAGGCAATCAGAGAGTTGGTCAGGCAAACTCGATGGGACCGATTCGCTCACTTCGGTGAGGCCGAAACGTTACGAAAAGGAAACAGGGAGTTTGCATTGCGAACTCGGTGGGACTGATCGCTCATTTCGATGAGATTGAAATGTTACGAAAAGGAAACAGAGGGTTTGCAATCCCATCTCGGTGAGACCGAGATCACATTGGTGAAATCGAAGTGATTAGAGTTTGTGGCAGTGTCTATGTCAAATGAACTCGGTGGCGCCGGATAGATCAAATCGGTGGGGCCGAATTTGACTTTTAGGTTTAGGACATATGTGGAAATGAGAAAGTGGCTGAGGGTTTTCGAGCATATCACTAAGCATTTTGAGCAAGCAAGCCATTAAGCAACACCTCATCCCCTTTTAATAGTATTGGCTTTCCTATGGACTTGATGTGATCTTGGATCACTAAAATGAAAAATATATGTCCTTAGCATTTTGAGGGGTCCACATCTCTAGTCCATGCCATGCCAGGCACTGAACTTTCTGAAATGATCCTCTTGAAAGAGTATTAGTTCAATGAGCTATATGTTGTTAAGAATTACCAAAACCACCCAGGGATTAGTTGCATTTTCAGCCTCCTTATTACACGCAAAATAATGATTCCTCCACCTCTGTATTTCATGAAAAAACGTTCCTCCCGCTGATAGCTCGGACCCACCAGCTATATCTTCGCACGCAAGGAAGTGCCTCCTTATTATGCACAAAAAAATGAATACTCCCCCTGCTAGCTGGGACCCACCATAGTAGGAGGCTGACTTGTGGGCCTACTAAGTTAACGCAGACATAGGGCTTCGTCAACTTAGTCAATATGAATGATTGTAGCTCTAGTGACTGTATGATGTCCATCCAACAGTCGTAGTGCTTCTTCAACCACTGGTCTTCTTGCTCCAGCCGCCCAAACCAGCGCAGGTCGTGCCGCCTGCTCCTGCCTCCTGTGGCCGGCTCTGCTACTGCGCAGGCCTGCCCGCCCCACCCTACTCCAACCTCTGGCCAGGCCATCCCTCTACTCACCCACAACCCATATTATTCTGCGGTGAAGGCAGCCTCACACTGCAGCCGAACCAGTCAACCCTTGTACTCCTCTCTACATGGGCATCTACTATCGCTTCTTCCCCGGCTCCGCGTCGTCCCCTTCCTAGGCCTTGCTGTCGTCCACCACCTTGGTGCTCTCGATGCGGCATGGTCAATGTGGTCAAGGAACGACTTCCATCGGAAGAGTATTGTATGTGGAGAGGCTGATAGCTGGGTCCACTGCTGCAGCAAGGAAGTGCCTCCTTATTATCCGGAAAATAATGATTCCTCCACCTGACAGCAGGGACCCACCGGACGGGCCACCGTATTTCGTGAAAAAAATGTTCCCTCCCTGACTGCTGGGACCCACCAGCTACATCTCTGCACGCAAGGAAGTGTGTCCATATTACGGGCAAAAAATATGATTCTCCCCCTGACAGCTGGGACCCACCAGCTACATATTCGCATGCAAGGAAGTGCCTCCTTACCTCCCTGACAGCTAGGACCCACCCGGTCGAACCATACGTAGGGTTGTCTGTCCGGTCACGAATGAGTATGTACATACTGGTCGATCAGTCTGTCTGTAGGCTACAGTGATGAACCATGGCCGAGTAAGGAAGGGCACATGTCGTAGTAGAGGCGTGGATGTAGCATGTCACGCAGTCCCGTCTATCTCATGTACACGTACGTACAACCAGGGTGCGATAAAGTAAATACGGCCACGTACGTACATATGGGCGGGGTCTCGAATGCCTACTCGTGCATATGTATGGCCAGGGCTCATGCACATGGAGAGGCAGCGGAGAGCAATGACGACGTCTTGTTCATCGGCAGCCAACCGGTTGGGTCGGAATGGAGAAACTGCGTCGTGTTCATCGGGCGGCAAAGGAACGTCTCCTGTTTATCAGGAGCCAACTAACTTGGATGGAACAGCCGAAACGAGGCCTGGCGTACCGCAGAATGGAGGAAACGGCCTTCAGTTCGACCGCCTATGATTAAAATGGGATCCTGTTCATCGGGAGGGGTCTAGTGTACCGCAAAACAGAGGAAACAGACTTCTCTTCGACCTCCTACGATCAAAATGGGGTCCTATTGATCGGGAGGGGTGTGGCGTACCACTAAACGGAGGAAACGGACTTCTCTTCGACCTCCTACGGTCGAAATGGGGGTCATGTTCATCGGGAGGGGTGTGGCGTACCACAAAACAGGACTCCACTGGCTACTGTTCATCCACTGTCGACCTCCTCCAGCCTCCACCTGCGACTGTTCATCCGCGACGTCTCCCTCCTGCCTCCACCAGCTACTGTTCATCCACGGGCTCCTGTTCAACTAGCCCTCCGCGGGCTACTATTCATCCTGCCCTCCACCGGCTATTGTTTAACCATCCCTCCATGGTGTCATGTTTATCCACCACAACCGGCTCGATTGGGGTCCTGTTCATCCAGCGGCAATGGCCTCTACTAGCACGGGGTCCTGTTCATCCAACCCCCACCAGGAACTGTTCATCCAACCCCCAACAATGCTCACTGTTCAAGAGGCAGAAGGTTCGATCGGCTTCAGTTAGCAGCAGTTGTGAAGGAATCGCTCGATTGGGTTCAGTTAACAGCTAGGGATCGATCGATCGATCGATCGCTCGGGTTTAGTAACGCGTAGCCAGTGCAATCGCTCGGGTTCAGTAGGCGAATGCCTCGCTCGGGTTCAGTTAGAGCCCAATGCCTTGCACCCACGCACGTACATGTACGAGAGAAATGCGCAATCCCTCTGTGCATCGCTCGGCCCCGACCACCCACAATAACCAGGAACTCCACGATATTTTCCTCACCCTCACTTTTACCACGGTTTTTCCATCATGGACGGCCCAAAGAATGTCATGCAGTTGTGTCTCCGACCCACCCAGGACGAAAAGCCCATTTTCTGTCATGATTTTTTGTCATAGAACTAGGAGCCCACCACATCTATGATGATATCGGGTTTTTTCACAATTATCGTCATAGAAGTGTCATAAGCATGACAGAAAAATTCGTTCATCCCAAAATGTCACAGATGTGTCTTTTTTTGTAGTGCAAGCACTATGAGACCGGCAAAACTAGGAAAACCTAGCTAAGTTATACATGCAAATACAACTTGAGTTTCATGATGATTTTAATGTTTGCCTAAAGTTGGAATCCCTTTCTTGTCCACAACCACTTGTTGAAGATACTCGAATTGCTTCCTCATATTGCAACGAGGGAAACCTTAACTTAGGCCCATGCTCACATGTGCATTATCATGATGTGGACCGCAAGCTTCAAAGCATATAACCTCACTTCTCATCTTGCACTTGGACTCCTCGAACCCGATGACCATCACCACTTGATGTCATCCACACATAGGCTACTTGAGATCTTTCCTTTTTGATGCAAGCCCATGAGAAACACCTAACCCACAGAGACATAACAAACACATCGCATGGGTTAGGTAACAAAGCAAAATTCACAATTACTTACCATACCACTAGATCACTTGATCCCACATGGTATAATGTTCACGCTTTGAGAGTTGACCATCTAGATAATCTTCGAGCTTCATCTTGGTCAACCAACATCTTTACTTCATGTACCATCTTGGTTTCTTGAAAGCCACAATGAACTCTTCATTTCCCTTCATTCCTTCAAGAAAGATATCACCAAAGACTCTTTCATGACCATATCAAGTTTCACTATGAATATCATATTGGCCATCATTTGCTCTTCTAAAAACTCCATCACAATCTCTTGAGAGGCACAATGATTTCTCCACTCTAGTTGCTTGCTTCAAGACTTGATCAACCGAAAACCCAACACATGAGCTTACCATGATCTTGTCTTGAAACCATAACTTGAATTCTTCTATTTGTTTATACTCTCAAGCCCTTGATCCTTAAAAGCCCACATATGTCAATCTTTGAGATCCTCTAACGAACTCTGCCTTGAATATAGTTGGTTAGACATTAAAATCAATCTTGATTTCTTAAATATAAATCCCCAAAGACCAACTTGAAACCTCACTGGATATGGGACCTCGAGTGCCAAAACCTAGGCCCCGTGTGCACGGGGGTCCGGGACCCCATGTGTATGGGGTATCCAGAGAGTTGACACTCGACCCCGTGCACACGGGGGTCAAGAGGCACGTGTGCACGGGGTATCTAGAGAGGGATACCATGAGGACTTCTTCGAATGTTTTGATGGCATTCTTCCCACATAAATCCAACATGCTTCATGCATCACTATGGAACATTTCTTCATATAGGATTCAATGCACTTGATGCTCCATAGGAATTGTCCATGAATACCAAAGCTTAGAGAAAATATATCTTCATATATATGGACTTCATCCTTGATTCCACCTAATATCCTTGATGCACCATCTATGGACAATACCTTAAAAACCACACTTAGGGGCTACATGCCCTTTTAGCCATAATAGCCTAGCGTAAGTTGCTTCCTTCTTTATTTCCTTGTTATCTTGTTATTTGTTTGGCTGTAGTCTGTGCAGCTCTTTTTTCATAGTTTGCTAGTGGCCGCAATAACCTATTTTTTAAAACTGGGCCACAATAACCATGGGCAACATATAGACTGTTGTAACCATGGTCCTGCTATCTACTATAGTTACCATGGGCCTCCTACCGGTCTTCTACGAGCCGTCGAATCAATGGGCCTTCTACGGGTCATATGATTGATTGGCCAAACATGGGTCGTACTATTCATGGACCAATAACGGACCGCAATATGGGCCGTAAACGGGCTAGAGGGTTTATGGGCCGACTATAATGGGTCGTTAATAGGCCGATGAGTTTAACAAGCTTAATTCTATCTACATGCACAATAGGTCGTTAATGGGCCGTATTTGACGATGCTTTGAAACGGCCCAACGAATTAAAGGGCTGCAAATGGGCCGACTTTAAACACGGGTTGAATTTGTCCCACAAGCGGAACAAGCCAGTAACGGACCGTAAGTAATCGAATGCTGCAACTGACCCCAAAAATAAATGGTCCCTTAGAAGGCCGAAAGATAACATGGGCTGGAAATGACCTAATAAAATAATGGGCCATTAACGGGTATAAGGCGACACACTGTTCATTATGGGCCAGTTACACCATGGGCCTTTAATGGACCAAGACTTACAAAGGGCCTCATATGGGCTGGAGGACGTCATGGGCCTTACATGGGCCGGAAATTACAACATGTTGGAATCATATTGGATGGCCCAGATGATGCTACATGGGCCATAACGGGCCATGAGTTAGCGGGCTGTAAATGGGCCGTATGCGAACAAGCCATTAACAGGCTTTCTGTGGGCCAACCCGCCCCTTTTGACCAAGTTAAACGGGCTGCCTTTTGATCTAAATGGGCCACTGTTGGGCCTAGCCACGTGTCGATGTAGCATAGGTGCGGCCCGTCCATTGGATGGATGCCATCTATCCAAACGGGGAGCTGACACGTGTTTCCTCCGGCCAATGAGAATTTTACACATGGAAAATCGCCATTGGTTGTTGCTGTTAACGGGTCATATCCAAAACCGGACTCGGTAGCTTAAGGCAACCCGTTACGGTGGATGCCACGTCTCAGTTACCCTTGACGAAAGCACTTCTATGACACATCATTTATCATCATGGAAGTGGACACTTTCGTGATGATAATTTGAGTATTATCATGGAACACTTCTACGACATCACATGTATGACTATCTTGATTCTGTCATAAAATCGTCATGGATGTACATGCATGACAGAAAACGTGACCTACTGTGACAAACATGTATCATCACAAAAGTGTTTTTTGTAGTGTTACCTTCTGAGTCTTATGCAACATGACACTGCAATACTCTTCTGTAGTATTTGAGTTCTTATTGACTAAAGAAAGTTTGAAGCCTTTGCACTTCCGTTCATCTTTTATTTCTAGCCTCTACGGTGTCGTGCATTGCCCACTCTCACAGTGAGACTTGGCGCACACTTCTCAGGTAACTCCAAACCCATGGGTGGCATAAAAATACCCAATCTAAACAAAATAGCCACCATACCTACCTACATGGCATTTTCATAGCCATTCCGAGCATATCGCCATGCCATATTACATTACATGATTAGAGCCATGTTTTCATTTGCCTTGCATGATTATACTATGGCTAGCTCGATATTTTCATAGCTTGTCCATTTTTTTATCTATGCTACGCTGGATCATTGCACATGCTAGTACACTGCCGGAGGCATTCATCATAGAGTTTCTCTCATGTTTCAGTTTGACTTATGATTAAATTTTGTTGAAGTGAGTCATTGTAAGTTGTTGCTCCTACCAAAAAAAGAGAGACATAATATGCACCACGGAGAGGTGCCACAAAAAAGAGAAAAAAAGATAAAAGGAAAAAGGAAAGGAAGAGAGAAGGATCAACACCATTATTCTTTTAGTACACCTTGTGCTTCAAAGTAGCACCACTTCATGCATTGTCAAGTAGAAGTTTCATGAGCTTCATGTTTCATACTAGTGGGGAACCTATAGTATAGAACTTTGCTTCTATATTCCAATGACGAGCATCCTCAAAAGCTCGAGGTCTTCATAAGAAAACAAGTTGGACGCACCCCCACTTAGTCCTTTGGAGAGCTTTCACATATTCTCTATGTGCATCCAAGATGCGTGGTGATCCCTACTCCTTGCTTGACATCGATCATAAGGCCTTCTCCATAGCCTAGTGGATAGCTGCGTTGACGCAAAACTTTCTTTGTTTTTGACTTCTCAAAACCCCAACCATTTTCTGTTTTCCCTTAGGTGTGAGGCATAGGCTTGCGCTCAGTTTTGCATAGGTAGTTGAGTGGTTGAATAAAGCAGACAGAGATCTTGCTATTGTACCTGGTAAGCCTCGGGTTGGTAGCGACCGCTAATGCTTGATTTCTTTTGTCTATGATAGTTATTGGTGTGTTCCTAAGATAATATTGACCATCTCTCTAAACCTTTGGTAATGGGAATTTGGGCTCCACAAAAATATTTTCCTGTATCTTGACCTCCATGGCAATGGAACTAAGAGGATAACTTTTATTACTCCCTTGTTGGTTAATTTTTGCATGCTTGCACGATGAACATGGATATCACTTTTGGGGTTTGGTTCAATGTATGCTTTAGAGTTGGTAGGATGAGCTTTTGGTAGTAAACCTTCTTACTCGAGAACAATCAAGGTTTAAGTGTTGGGAGGTGATGGCTCTATATTTTATGAATTTTAGAGCTCATTTGTTGCATGTTCTCTTCATATATTATGTCCCATTGAACCAAATAGTTGTCCATTATGCATGATTACCGGTATTTACAATTTTCCTTGTGAGCATTGTAAATATAGTATTTTATTTTGTTTTTATTAATTTTCTTTCTTTTCCTGTGTCTAGAGGTATTTTGGAGCAACCTAGAACCAATCACGATGAAAGGACCAAGGATGGGTTCACCCAGGGGCCAGACTTAGCCATTCCGGAGGTCGGAAAAAGTAACCTCCCCCCCGTGCTCCAAACCAATATCTAAGACCAGGAATGGATCTACGTCATTCATATGAATCCAACGAGCCCAAGAACGTCAAATTTCGAGTTCATACAAAGAAATGGGGGTCATTTTACTAGAGAAGGTCAGAATAAAAGACAGTGTTTCATGCCAACGTGGCCGCTCATTTCGCTGGTCGTATGATGTGCACACAGCTCCAAAAGTTGCCTCTCCAGACGGGATTCTTAACCGATTTTGTCCCAATTCGATCCCACGAGATCCTTGGCTCGTAAAGAAGAAATTGGAAGAGGATAAGGCCCATCCAGAGCCCTTGGATGCAGCCCATAAAGGGAGGAGGCTAGAGAGACATTTTATATATCATCTACAACCCTAGCCGTCATCTACACCACGCCATTCACCAAGAACACATCCATCTCCATCTCCATTGCTGCTCCATCACCACCATAGAGGAATGGACAAGATCAAGGGAAGAAGAGAGGGCTCCACCACCGCGAGCACCGGCCTTGGGGCCGGTGCCATCTCCACCGCGTCGGCACCTCCATTAGCGCCGCACCCATCATCACCAGCGGCGCCGCAATGCCTTCTCCCTTCAGCAACTCTAGGCCGGCTTGTAACTTGACTCTCTCCTTTATGTTTGAGTAGATGTATTTCTTGTCAAGGATACAAATGAACTACTTTATGATTAGAATCATTATGATTCCTATGTGATCCAATATGCTCTTGTTCATGTTCAAGTTAGTATTCTCGCGAGTGTTGAGAGGAGGTCTCACTCGCACTTTCGTCGTGATTGGTCGTGGAGGAACTACTGTCGTTGTACGGATTAGGATGATGAGGGCATTTGAGGTGATACTAAAACCTCACTTCCTTAATTTACTGTTTGTCATAACCGGCATGGGGAAGCAAACAGTTGGTGGCGTATGTGGCATGAAGTCTACTTTAGAGTATAACATGTTCTGTAGTGGGGAGCGGCCACTTATGCATACGGAGGGTGGATAGACGATACGAAAGAGAGCATTTGCTCTGCACTACTTGCACGGGTCATATTCTTGGTGATGACTCCGGAGTCCTAGAGAACACTTTGCTACTCAAGCACCTTCATCACTAACATAGTATATTTTTATTATTGTTTCCCTTCTTATTCGTAATTTAGTTAAACACCATTTTTATCTAGTTTCCCTAGCAAGTTATAGAGTATACTATTTCCAAACTCCGGTTTGGGTGCGTACGTAGCCGCGTGAAGTGACAACGTAGTTGTGGGGTCTGTGATGCCTTCCAATCAGCTCCTTGAGGGTTCAACATTTATCACGAAAGTGCTACAACAGCCCTGTGCACTTGCAGGTCATCATATGTTTATTTTCATACATGCTCTACATTTTTTGTATACAACTAAAAGAATGTTTCACATTTTTAAATACATATATAACATTTTAACACATTTTTAAAAAATACACATTGGAAATTTTTCTAAATAATAAAACATATTTTCTGAACTATGCATTTTCTATATTGTACAAACGTTTTTCTGAAAATGTCACGAACACATTTTTGAAACAAGTTAACATTTTTTAAATGTAACAAACATTTTCAATGTATGAATCATTTTTTTAATTACACATACATTCTTTTACAACATATAACATTTTTTAAATGTCACATGCATTATTCTAAAACATTTTTTCGTGCACATGATTAAGATTTTTCATACACAAGGACAAAATTGCACGTAAAGTATTTTATGCAATATATATGGTGATACTATTCATCACCCATGCTAGTGATACTATTCATCTTATATATAAAGTTCTGTGGCAAGTTAGTATTCATCACATAGTGATACTATTCATCACCCTGGAGGCAAAATAAGTTATTCTTCACCCGAGGTAATTTTATGGTCGTTTCATAAATAAATTACATTTGAAATACAAATAGTTACATTCATATTGATTCACTATGTAAAGTTTGGCATAGGAAAAGAAATATATAGGTCATAAGACCAAAAAATCTTATTTTATGTATATTTTACACTATATTTTTATGTCTGTAATTTTAGATGACATAAAATATTTTTTACGGTGAATATATATTTTCTTACGTTCTCTTTTTACGTTTGGAATAAGAGAAAATTTACGGAACTAAAATTACGGTGCATTAATGTTAAAATAGAGAGAGAGAGAGAGAGAGAGAGAGAGAGAGAGAGAGAGAGAGAATTTTGAAATAAAAAGAAAAAAGTAAATAAAAAAGGAAAAACCCAAAATGTGAATAAAAAGGAAGAAAAAATTAAACGATGTAAACATGATGATGAGCCATGGTAGGACTCGCCAATCCCTATTCGGGGCTGCAAGCACCGGTTCAGGGCATTTTCGTACGGCGCGCACAACCCCATGTACGTACCCTAGGCTCGTAGTGGGCTGGCCCATATACGTTCGGTCATTTTTCTTTTTTGTTTCTCTTTCTTTTCCGGTTTCCATTTTTGTTTTGTTTTCTTCTATTTTTTCTGAACAATTTTCAAATTTGTGGATTTTGCCCCAAATTCATGAACTTCTTAAAAATCCGTGAATGTTTTAGGCCCAGGTATAGTTCACGTATTATTAATTTTTGCATGATCCATGGTCCACATCTGGCTACCAGTAACATGAGAGCAACTAGTTGACGAACGCTCCTTCGGCAACCTCGCAATGATCAGCATCATTTGGCGTTCTCAGCCACCCACCACATGTCGCACTCTAGACGCTTCCTCCGGATTTTATTTTTTATTTTCCCGCACACGTTTTCAGATTTTTTAAATGTTTTTTGGGTTTTCTCAACGTTTCGGTTTTTCACGGGTCTTCCTTAGCGAAGCGTTTCCTTTTTCTTTTTCCTTCCACAGGATTCACGGTTTTGCTTTCAGGAGAGGCACGGGCTTTCGCGAGTCACGGCCGTGCCTCTCGAAAATGGAAAAAACCGCGTTTTTTATTTTTTTTCCTTCCGTGAGAGGCACGGTTTTGCTTCTGCGAGAGGCACGGTTGTGCTTTCGCGAGAGGCACGGCCATGCCTCTCGGAAACGGAAAAAAGAACGCATTTTTTGGGTTTTTTTCTTCCACGAGAGGCACAGTTGTGCTATCGCGAGAGGCACGACCGTGCCTCTCGAAAACGAAAAAAAAACGCATTTTCTATTTTTTTTTCTTCCGGAGAGACACGCCACGCCTCTCGGGAACGGGAAAAAATACGCGTTTTTTATTATTTTTTCTTTCGCGAGAGGCACGGTTTTGCTTTCGCGAGAGGCTCTTCGAAAACGAGAAAATGCACTTTTTTCTTTTTTTTTCTTTCCACGAGAGGCACGGCTTTCCTTCTGCGAGAGACACGGTTGTGATTTCGCGAGAGGTAAGGGTGTGCCTCTTTTGGAAAGGGGAAAAACCCGTGCTCCCGATTCGGTTTTTTCATCTAATTTTTTTCGTGAAAAAAAGTTCGTCAAAACCTATCAACATGGGATCTAGTTTTGAAGATCTCGATGCAAGAAATCCAACAGTGAAATAGGTTCGAGATTTGGACCCACGGTTAAGAGATAAAACATTTTGAATAAACGGATCTATGAAAAACGGAAAAACCCTCATGTTGCGTCAAGTGGCGCACATGCAGCGCCACTTGTAGTAAAGTGATCTTTGTAATGAGTACTCCTCAATTAGTGATTTCTGTAACATAAAGTCGTAAGGCACGAAATATCTTATTTTGATGCTCTTTGCGTTAACTGCTGGCGCTTCGCACAGGCGAGCAAGCGAGCAGCGACGCCATGGGCCGGCCCAGTTTTTGCGCATACAACTGCAACTAGGTTTTTTTTACTGGTTTTTGTGTTTTCTTTTGTTTTTTCTGTTTCTGTTTCTTTTTCTTCTTTTTCATTTCTTTTGTTTTTTATGTTTTCTGTTTCTTTTTTCTTTTTCCTTTTTTATACTAAGTTCATGTTCGAAAATTATTCTCAAATTTAGATAAATGTTCTAGCCTTTAAAAAATGTTCGAAATTTAAAAATGGTCATATTTCAAAAATTCAAAAAATTTCATGATTTCAAAAAATGTTCTTGTTGTTCATAAAATGTTGCGAATGCTTTTGTTCAGAATTTTCACAACTTTCCAAAAAATGTTTGGGTGCTAAAAAAAATTCGTGATTTCGAAAAATGTTCATGCTTTCAAAAAACACTTAACTTTTATTGAATGGTTCTTCCTTTAAAAATTTGTTCACATTTTCAAAAAGTGTTCATGCTTAATAAGGCTACAGGAATCTCAAAAACAAATATCATTTTCAAAATCTGTTCACAATTCAAAAAATGTCATTTCTAAAATTTCTTCAGTATTTCAAAAAATGTTCGTGTTGATTTTAATCTATTTTTTGTCGCACGTGAAAGGAAACGAATCAACGAGCGGGTTGGTGGGCCAACCCAGTCGTGCGTCGAGCTGCTTTATGACATAAACACCACAAGTCATTTTACAACCAAAAAATTGAACACTCTGGTGCGCCGCATAACAGTTTACTCAGGATGCATTGCTACAGCCATGCAGTTCAGATCACGCAACAGATTTTAACAAATGTACGGGCTAACTTATTAATTTGTCCATTCTTTTCATACTTAAGGCTTAGAATCAAATACCAGACAACAATCAGGATCAACAAGAGCACAAACTGTTATACTAAATCTGACACTTTCTTTACTCAGGGGTAGACTATGTCCATAGTTCACAGCAAACAAGACTGATTCCTACAATTTTGGTGGGTCGAACACAGCACGTTCCTGGTTGCTACAATTTTCCACTTACATATGAAATAATTCAAAAATTCACCACTCATATACTGCCTCGCTTTTACATATGAATAGCCCAATGTGTCCCTACAAGTTGCACATCTGCATAATGCCATACCTTCACGTCCACCCCAGGAGCTTTCGGGTCGTCCTGCTTAATCGGCTGCTCAGATCCTTGCAGCGAATGCATTCGTCGCCGCCTCCGTCGCGAATGCATCACTGGACTTTTAGATTGGATTTTCTGGTGGTAGCACTTAATCCTCACATAATGCAAATTACTTAATCCTCACTCTGTATCAGTTAAGTAACTATGCTGTAGCATTCTTCAAGGTAAAACAAGCATTCAAATTCGCACTCTGATTGTATTTTCTTAACTATGTTGTAGCATTTGTTTCCAAGGTAACACAAGCATTCAAATTTGCACTCTGATTATATTTCTTACCTATGCAGTAAGACTTGTTTTCAAGGTAACACAAGCATTGAAATTCGCACATGTTTATTCAGTACTGTCACAAAGTGGCTGCAGTGTTCATGCTTAGAAAATGCCATCACAACCAAATTGCTTAACCCTTTCAGTATCTAAGTTCCTGATATAATCATATATTCTTGTAGCAGACCCAGTTCTTACCAAGAAGTCATGTTACCTCCATGTACAGCTTGTGTGGTAGGTATCACAGATCCTTCAGACTACCATGATTAAAATTCAAGAATTGTACAACTACATACTGCCATACCTTTGGGTCCAGCCAGGGGGTTCAGGATTCATCTCGCCAATCGACTACTTGCTCCGCAGCCGCTGCCCCCTGCGCCTCACAGATCTGCCCTTCGGCGTTCAGCTCCTGCATCGGCGACAATGTTTGCTCGGCAACTGGTTTGGTCATCGGACAATCTAATGACTCCATCAGGACGTCGCTGTGATTAACAGCCTCCAACATGGTCAATCTTCTAGTGCAGAAGAAAGAAATGGGAAATCGATAATGGCTCAGAAGCAAAACTCAAATGCGACCATAGACAACTGCCCCACGCGCTGCCCTGGAGCACCTCGACGTACATGCCCACCCTGTCCCTGACGGGGTCTAGCTCGGCCACCGTCATCAGCGCCTGTTGGCAGCTGAGTACCGCCCACTCCTGCAGCTACCATAATATTGCCTAAAAAATATACGTATATTTATACCATAATATTGCCTAAAGAAAAACAAAAGTGAGACGAGGAGGGGAAATAATTTCAAAGCACATTACTAACATGACCCAACATGCAAAATAACCATCAATAATACTCTGTAGACATATTTTTAAGCCATACCAACACAGCTGGATATCATAATGCATCTTTAGAATAATTCACAGGCAATGTATTTTTTTTCGGCCACATAGATCATCAATACCGGATCAGGCACGAGATACATCAAGCAGAAGCAAAATATACATATATGTAAGCATCAGCAGTACAGAAATTCAGAGAATGAATAGGAGACATGATTCTTGTGATGGATTACATAATGATTAATGGAGTTACTCCTGTTTCAGCTTGCTCAACAAGAAGGTTGCAAATGGCATCACACATTGCCTGAAAGACATTAATCAAGCACATCTCAGATGATACACCAAATATCGTTCTTTGTTAAAGATGCATAAACAATGGGATTGCCCTTACCAAAATTCAACATAGTAAGCTTGATGCAAATTACTGTATTATGAATAGGATATTTAAGACCAGAACACAAAAGAGTTGCTGTTACATGCATATGCAAAAAACTAAGCTCTAAAATTTATAGAGATGCTATTCTCTTGCTAAGCTCTTAAATTTTTCTCCCGGAACAGGGATACTATTCTCTTGCTAAGCTCTTAAATTTATACACAGTTTTGATAGAAACATGTGATACGTCCCTTGCTTATTGCTGATACTGCAACTGCAGTTTATATGAGTCTACTTTTGTGCTTCCATACACCTGTTATGAAGCATTCATCTTGACAAAAAATACAAAGGATGACATATGACTCTTCTACCAATTCTAGAACTTGTTCCTTTCTAAACCAAGCATCAATCAAAAAGTCATGTCAAATTTGAACCAAAACACAAATCAAACATCATACAGAGGGAGAGAGGTCAGAGGGGAGGGAAGAACTGCGAGCAGGTCACTAAGGTAGATCCGCGCCAAAATCCTACATGAGACAATGGTGCAGAGCAAACTATCGGGAAATTCGTGGATGCCATAATACTTAGAAATGATGCCTGAAATGGAAAGGTTGCCTAATTTTTTTTTCATCTAAAGCACTTTTAAATCTAAAACAATGGAATATAGATAGCAGGGAGATGAGAATGTATTCTTAAATTCATAAACCAGGAACACTAACTGGGCTTACACACGATGCCTACACTTGAAAACCCGATGATTATTTTCTGCAGAAAAATCACACAATGAAATGGTATCAATGCATCATATGGGGAAATTGCAAATCATAGGGTGGAAGTGGAGAAACAAATCACATACCTTAGCATTGACAAACTTGGCTATCCCAAAAGTTTGTAAGCATAGAGCTCTTCTATCTGAACCAAAACCCAATCAACAACACAAGAGTCTAGAGTCCGCAATGTGTGCACCGCCTAGAACTCGGGCCTCACTGCTTCATCCCTCCGCCGCTAGCCTAATGACCGTCCCTACTCAACCTCCGCCGTGAAGTCCTTGTTGCCCTGGTCTCCCACGGCGGCGACATGCGTCTAATCCGGGCAAGGGGGCGAGCAATGGGGAGGCAAGAAGGAAAACAAGAGGTACAAGAGGAGCCGGGATAGGAGGTGGAGATGGACAATGGACAATGGTGAAGGAGGGGTGGAGGAGGGACAAATGTGGTGGTTGTGATGGGAGGCTAGGGTTCAAATGGGGTTTGCATGCAGCAGCGGAGACGCCCACGACGAGCCGCACGATGACAATAGGGAGAAAGAATGAGCCCACCGGTCATAATACTGAAAACTAACCGTGCGGTGAAAACTGGCAGAACAATCTGATGGCCGTGACGAACAAGTTGACCAAAAGCAGCTCTATCGAATGGCCAACCAAGCTTCAATCTGCGGGAGCACCGGGAGGCTGAGTTGGCGAGCCTCGTTATAGGTTAGAATGTTGATGACATGGTTTGTCATGTTCACCACTCTCTATATGGCTCTAAGCAAACCCCTTGTGCCTGGTTTGAGCGCTTCGCCTGAGTGGTGATTGCGGCTGGTTTTTGGCAAGTGCTCATGATCCAGCACTTTTGGTCAACCATTCAACTTGTGGTCGAAAACTTCTACATGTCGATCATCACTGGCGACGAATCTAAGTACATTGCCTTTGGGAAGGCTCGTCATAGTGAATTTCTTATGTATGATCTTAGTCCTCTTCGCTACTTCCTTGAGATTGAGGGTTCTTCTACCTCTAATGGCTTCTTTATTTCCTGCACTTTCAATCCACTATTCAACTTGTGGTCGAACACTTCTACATGTCGATCATCACTAGCGATGAAGTACATTGCGTTTGTGAAGGCTCGTCAGAGTGAATTTGTTATGTCTGATCTTCGTCCTCTTCGCTACTTCCTTGAGATTAAGGTTTCTTCTACCTCTAATGGCTTCTTTATTTCCTGCACTTTCGGTCCACCATTCAACTTGTGGTCGAACACTTCTATGTGTCAATCATCACTGGCGATGAAGTACATTGCCTTTGTGAAGGCTCGTTAGAGTGAGTTTCTTATGTATGATCTTGGTCCTCTTCGCTACTTCCTTGAGATCTTGCTCGTGTTGCTTTTACTGATGAGCGCACTATTAAGACTCCTATGAAGTCAACATCCACCTTTGTGTCCACCTTCGCTCCCTACCAGTCTGGATGGGCATCCTTTGCCTTGCTGCGGGTTGCAACGGGCTCTCTCTCAATCCCACATCCCAGGTTCCCTTGTTGTGCGACACGATAACCGCACGCTCGAGCACCACCAATGGTGAGCACGAGCTCGGACAGTCGACGCGTACCTGGATTATGCACGGGACAAGCCGACGACAGGCGCTACCTAAAGCCAGGGCCAAGGGCACACAGTAGGAGAACCTGTGGTGCTTAATCAAGTATGTGTCCCACAACCCGCAAACAAGAGAAGAACACCAATCCAGATCGGCAGGGTACGGAGAGTGCACATGCACGTGGGATGCTAGATCAAGTCCCTCTGCTGCCACCGTCGCCAGTCTCTGCCTCTATTGCCTTGTCTACCAATTATTATTTTCAGCAGCGGCATCATTGCCATGGGTCACTTGTGATCTCTGATCCTTAGTTTGACGTGGTCTTCTTGGATTCGTATCCGACGATGTCTCTAAATCGTCAAGGTTGTCGACTTGGTAAACAGGTCCAATTACCTTATACTCATAGCAAGACAGTGTCTCAGCCGCCTTTCGACTTTGTTCACTCTGATGTCGGTGGTCCATCTCCCTTTGCCTCCAAAGGAGGTCATCACTTGAATATACTTGGATATATACTTTATTTCTTCTTGTAGTGAGGTTTTATCTATAAGGGTTTTGCTGCCATGATTCATACTCAATTCTATACGCCTATTCGTGTGTTCTGTGATGACTCTGGTGGAGAGTATATCTCCCAAGCTGTTGCATGGAATCCTTGCTGAGAAGGGTACTCTTGCATCCGGTTCTCTTGTCCATGTGCACATGCTCAAAATGTCGTGGCCAAGCGCAAGCATCGTCACCTTCTTGAGACGACTCGTCCGTTGATTGTCACTGCCTCTCTTCCCTCGCACTTTTGGGCCGAGTATGTCTCCACTTCCATCTATCTCATCAACCTTTAGCAAGTGCTCTGCAGGATGGCACTACTTTCGAGCATCTATTCGACCGTTTCTCGATTATTCGGCGCTTCAATTGTTTGGTTGTGTTTGTTATGTCCTTGCCCCACGTGAACGCACCAAACTGAATGCTCAATCCGTTGCGCGTGTCTTCTTAGGATACAACGATGAACATAAGGGATACCGCTATTGGGATCATGTAGGTCGTCTGATGCCAATTTCTCACGATATAACTTCTGATGAGTCTCGTCCCTACCAGCCTCGTCCATCTTCCTCAACGTTTTCAGTGGAGTCTTTCCATAATTTTCCCGACACTCCTATCACTCCTGTTGGTCCCAAATCCATTCATCGTACTGCTCCTGCTTCTCCGATTATTGCAGATCCAATGCCATCATCTCTTATGATTTCCTCACCTCGCTTATCACGGGATTCTACAACATCATCACCGGTGGCTTCCTTATGGTCTCCATCACCTTAGTTTATCCCGATGATTCCAGCACGTATTCTTCCATCTTTTCCTCACTTTTATACACATCGTCTGCATGCTATGGATGTGTCTCCTGATGTGCCATCTTATCGTAAGGTTGTTCATCCCGAAGGGCTGCATGTGATGACGTCGAAGAATGATGCTCTAGCCCGCATCGGCACGTAAAATCTCATTTCCCTCCTCGTGCCCGTCTCATCACTTGAAGTGGGCCTACAAGGTTAAGACCAGTGATTCTCTTGAGCGTTACAAAGCTTGTCTAGTGGTGAGAACATTGTCATGACTACGATGAGACATTTGCTCCTATATGGCCCACAAGACCACTCTTCGCACACTTCTCAATCTAGCTTCTATTCGTCGATGGTTTGTCTCTTGATGTCAAGAATGCCTACACGTAGCCACCACCTTGGTTCTCTTCCTGATGGCATGGTTTGTCGTCTTCATCACTCTCTATATAGCCCTAAGCAAACCCCTCGCGCCTGGTTTGAGCGCTTCCCCTCAATTGTGATTGCAGCTGGTTTTTGGCGAGCGCCCATGATCCTGCACTTTCGGTCCACCATTCAACTTGTGGTCGAACACTTCTACATGTTGCTCATCACTGGTGACGACTCAAGTACATTGCCTTTGTGAAGGCTCATCATAATTCTTTTCTCATGTATGATCTTGGTCCTCTTCGCTACTTCCTTGTGGTTGAGGTTTCTTCTACCTCTAATGGCTTCTTTATTTCCTGCACTTTCGGTCCACCATTCAACTTGTGGTCGAACACTTCTACATGTCGATCATTACTGGCGATGACTCTTAAGTACTTTGCCTTTGTGAAGCCTTGTCATAGTGAGTTTGTTATTTCTTCGTCCTCTTCGCTACTTCCTTGAGATCTTCATGCTCGTGCTGCTCTTACTGATGAGTGCACAATTGAGACTCCTATGAAGTAACATCCAGCTTTGTGTTCACCTTGCTCCGTGTCAGTCTGGATGGGCATCCTTTGCCTTGCTGCGGGTTGCTATGGGCTCTGTCTCAATCCCACATCCCTTGTTCCCTTGTTGTGCGATACCATAACCGCACGCTCGAGCACCACCAATGGTGAGCACGAGCTCGGACAGTCGACGCATACCTGGATTATGCACGGGATGAGCCGACGACATGTGCTACCTAAAGCCGGGGCGAAGGGCACACAGTAGGAGAACCTGGGGTGCTTAATCAAGTGCGTGTCCTGCAACCCGCAAACAAGAGAAGAACACCAATCCAGATCGACAGGGTACGAAGAGTGCACAGGCACGTGGGATACTGGATCAAGTCCCTCTGCTGCCACCGTCGACAGTCTCTGCCTCTGTTGCCTTGTCTACCAATTATTATTTTTAGCAGCGGCATCATCGCCTTGGGTCACTTGTGATCTGTCGTCCTTAGTTTGACGTGGTCTTCTTGGATTCGTATCCGACGATGTCTCTAAACTGTCAAGGTTGTCGGCTTGGTAAACAGGTCCAATTACCTTATACTCATAGCAAGACAGTGTCTCAGCCACATTTCTACCTTGTTCACTCGGATGTCGGCGGTCCATCTCCCTTTGCCTCTATAGGAGGTCATCACTTGGATATATACTTTATTTCTTCTCGTAGTGAGGTCTTATCTATAAGGGTTTTGCTGTCATGGTTCATATTTAATTCTATATGCCTATTTGTGTGTTCTGTGATGACTCTGATGGAGAGTATATCTCCCAAGCTGTTGCATGGATCCGTGCTGAGCAGGGTACTCTAGCATTTGGTTCTCTTATCCATGTGCACACGCTCAAAATGTCGTGGCCGAGCGCAAGCATCGTCACCTTCTTGAGACGACTCGTCCGTTGATTGTCACTGCCTCTCTTCCCTCGCACTTTTGGGCCGAGTCTGTCTCCACTTCCATCCATCTCATCAACCTTCAACAAGTGCTCTGCAGGGTGGCACTACTTTAGAGCATCTATTCGACCGTTTCTCGATTATTCGGCGCTTCAATTGTTTCGTTGTGTTTGTTATGTCCTTGCCCCACGTGAACGCACCAAACTGAATGCTCAATCCGTTGCGCGTGTCTTCTTAGGATACAACAATGAACATAAGGGACACCGCTATTGGGATCATGTAGGTCGTCTGATGCCAATTTCTCACGATATAACTTCTGATGAATCTCGTCCCTACCAGTCTCGTCCATCTTCCTCGACGTTTTCAGTGGAGTCTTTCCATAATTTTCCCCGACACTCCTATCACTCCTGTTGGTCCCAAATCCATTCATCGTACTGCTCCTGCTTCTCCAATTATTGTAGATCCAATGCCATCATCTCCTATGATTTCCCCACCTCGCTTATCACGGGATTCTAACATCACTGGTGGCTTCCTTATGGTCTCCATCACCTTAGTTTATCCCGATGATTCCAGCACGTATTCTTCCATCTTTTCCTCACTTTTATACACAACGTCCGCATGCTATGGATGTGTCTACTGATGTGCCATCTTATCGTAAGGTTGTTCATCCCAAAGGGCTGCATGTGATGGCATCGAAGATTGATGCTCTAGCCCGCATCGGCACGTGAAATCTCATTTCCCTCCTCGTGCACGTCTCATCACTTGAAATGGGTCTACAAGGTTAAGACCAGTGATTCTCTTGAGCGTTACGAAGCTTGTCCAGTGGTGAGAACATGGTCATGACTACGATGAGACATTTGCTCCTATATGGCCCACATGACCACTCTTCGCACACTTCTCAATCTAGCTTCTATTCGTCGATGGTTTGTCTCTTGATGTCAAAAATGCCTACACATAGCCACCACCTTGGTTCTCTTCCTGATGGCGTGGTTTGTCGTCTTCATCACTCTCTATATGGACCTAAGCAAACCCCTCGCGCCTGGTTTGAGCGCTTCCCCTCAATTGTGATTGCGGCTGGTTTTTGGCGAGTGCTCATGATCCTGCACTTTTGGTCCACCGTTCAACTTGTGGTCGAACACTTCTACATGTTGCTCATCACTGGTGACGACTCAAGTACATTGCCTTTGTGAAAGCTCGTCATAGTTAATTTTTTATGTACTCCCTCCGTCCGGAATTACTTGTCGAAGAAATCGATAAAAATGGATGTATCTAAAACTAACATATGTCTAGATACATCTATTTCTCCGACAAGTATTTCCGGACGGAGGGAGTATGATCTTGGTCCTCTTCGCTACTTCCTTGTGGTTAAGGTTTCTTCTACCTCTAATGGCTTCTTTATTTCCTGCACTTTCGGTCCACCATTCAACTTGTGATCGAACACTTCTACATGTCGATCATTACTGGCGATGACTCTAAGTACTTTGCCTTTGTGAAGGCTTGTCATAGTGAATTTGTTATTTCTTCGTCATAGTTCTTCGTCCTCTTCGCTACTTCCTTGAGATCTTCATGCTCGTGCTGCTCTTACTGATGAGTGCACAATTGAGACTCCAATGAAGTCAACATCCACCTTTGTGTTCACCTCACTCCGTGTCAGTCTGGATGGGCATCCTTTGCCTTGCTGCGGGTTGCTATGGGCTCTGTCTCAATCCCACATCCCTTGTTCCCTTGTTGTGCGACACCATAACCGCACGCTCGAGCACCACCAATGGTGAGCACGAGCTCGGACAGTCGACGCGTACCTGGATTATGCACGGGACGAGCCGACGACAGGCGCTACCTAAAGCCGAGGCCAAGGGCACATAGTAGGAGAACCTGGGGTGCTTAATCAAGTGTGTGTCTGACAACCCGCAAACAAGAGAAGAACACCAATCCGGATCGACAGGGTACGGAGAGTGCACAGGCACGTGGGATGCTGGATCAAGTCCCTCTGCTGCCACCATCGACAGTCTCTGCCTTTGCTGCCTTGTCTACCAACTATTATTTTTAGTAGTAGCATCATCGCCTAGGGTCACTTGTGATCTCTCATCCTTAGTTTGACGTGGTCTTCTTGGATTTGTATCCGACGATGTCTCTAAACCGTCAAGGTTGTCGGCTTGGTAAACAGGTCCAATTACCTTATACTCATAGCAAGACAGTGTCTCAGCCACATTTCTACCTTGTTCACTCTGATGTCGGTGGTCCATCTCCCTTTGCCTCCATAGGAGGTCATCACTTGGATATATACTTTATCTCTTCTCGTAGTGAGGTCTTATCTATAAGGGTTTTGCAGTGATGGTTCATACTTAATTCTATACGCCTATTCGTGTGTTCTGTGATGACTCTGATGGAGAGTATATCTCCCAAGCTTTTGCGTGGATCCTTGCTGACCAGGGTACTCTTGCATTCGGTTCTCTTATCCATGTGCACATGCTCAGAATGGCGTGGCCGAGCGCAACCATCATCACCTTCTTGAGACGGCTTGTCCGTTGATGGTCATTGCCTCTCTTCCCTCTCACTTTTGGGCCGAGTCTGTCTCCACTTCCATCTATCTCATCAACTATCAGCAAGTGTTCTGCAGGGTGGCACTACTTTCGAGCATCTATTCGACCGTTTCCCGATTATTCGGCACTTCAATTGTTTGGTTATGTTTGCTATTTCCTTGCCCCACGTGAACACACTGAACTGACTGTTCAGTCTGTTGCGTGTGTCTTCTTAGGATACAACGATGAGCATAAGGGATACCGCTATTGCGATCATCTAGGTCGTCTGATGCCTATTTCTCAGGATATAACTTCTGATGAGTCTCGGCCCTACCAGCCTCATCCATCTTCCTTGATGTTTTTGGTGGAGTCTTTCCATAATTTTCCCGACACTCCTATCGCTCCTGTTGGGCGTAAATCCATTCATCGTACTGCTCCTGCTTCTCCGTTTATTGCAGATCCAATGCCATCATCTCCTATGATTTCCTCACCTCGCTTATCACAAGATTCTACAACATCATCACCGGTGGCTTACTTGTTGTCTCCATCACCTTACTTTATCCCAATGATTCCAGCACGTATTCTTCCATCTTTTCCTCACTTTTACACATATCGTCCGCGTGTTGTGGATGTGTCTACTTATGTGCCATCTTATCGTAAGGTTGTTCATCCCCGAATGGTTGCATGTGATGGCATCGAAGATTGATGCTCTTGCCCGCTTCGGCATGTGAAATCTCATTTCCCTCCTCGTGCTCGTCTCATCACTTGTAAGTGGATCTACAAGGTTAAGACTGGTGATTTTCTTGGGCGTTACAAAGCTTGTCTAGTGGTGAGAACATGGTCATGACTACGATGAGACATTTGCTCCTTATATGGCCCACATGACCACTCTTCGCACACTTCTCAATGTGGCTTGTATTCGTCGATGGTTTGTCTCTCTTGATGTCAAGAATGCCTACACGTAGCCACCACCTGGGTTCTCTTTCTGATGGCGCGGTATGTCGACTTCATCACTCTCTACATGGCCCTAAGCAAACCCCTCGTGCCTGGTTTGAGTGCTTCCCCTCAATTGTGATTGTGGCTGGTTTTTGGCTAGTGCTCATGATCGTGCACTTTCGGTCCACCATTCAACTTGTGGTCAAACACTTCTACATGTCGATCATCACCGGCGACGACTCAAGTACATTGCCTTTGTGAAGGCTCGTCATAGTTAATTTGTTATGTATGATCTTGGTCCTCTTCACCACTTCCTTGAGCTTGAGGTTTCTTCTACCTCTAATGGCTTCTTTATTTCCTGCACTTTCGGTCAATCATTCAACTTGTGGTCGAACACTTCTACATGTCAATCATTACTGGCGATGACTCTAATTACATTGCCTTTGTGAAGGCTTGTCATAGTTAATTTCTTATTTCTTCGTCATAGTTCTTTGTCCTCTTCGCTACTTCCTTGAGATCTTCTTCTGCTCTTACTGATGAGCGCACTATCGAGACTCCTATGAAGTCTAACATCAAACTTTGTGTCCACCTCCGATCCATGTCAGTCTGGATGGGCATCCATTGCCTTGCTGCGGGTTGCTATGGGCTCTGTCTCAATCTTACATCCAGTGTTCCCTTGTTGTGCGACACCATAACCGCACGCTCAAGCACCACCAATGGTAAGCAAGAGCTCGGATAGTCGACGCGTACCTGGATTATGGACGAGACGAGCCGACGACAGGCGCTACCTAAAGCCGGGGCCAATGCCACACAGTAGGATAACCTAGGGTGCTTAATCAAGTGCGTGTCCCACAACCCGCAAACAAGAGAAGAACACCAATCCAGATCGACAGGGTACAGAGAGTGCACAGGCACGTGGGATGCTGGATCAAGTCCCTCTGCTGCCACCGTCGCCAGTCTCTGCCTCTGTTGCCTTGCATACCAGTTATTATTTTTAGCAGTGGCATCATCGCCTTGGGTCACTTATGATCTCTCATCATTAGTTTGACGTGGTCTTCTTGGATACATATCCGACGATGTCTCTAAACCGTCAAGGTTGTCGGCCTGGTAAACAGGTCCAATTACCTTATACTCATAGCAAGACAGTGTCTGAGCCACCATTCTACCTTGTTCACTCTGATGTCGGTGGTCCATCTCCCTTTGCCTCCATAGGAGGTCATAACTTGGATATATACTTTATTTCTTCTCATAGTGAGGTCTTATCTATAAGGGTTTTACTGTCATGGTTCATACTTAATTCTATACGCCTATTCATGTGTTCTCACTGCTCCTGCTTCTCCAATTATTGCAGATCCAATGCCATCATCTCCTATGATTTCCTCACCTCGCTTATCATGAGATTCTACAACATCATCACCGGTGGCTTCCTTGTTGTCTCCATCACCTTACTTTATCCCGATGATTCCAACACGTATTCTTCCATCTTTTCCCCACTTTTATACACATCGTCTGCGTGTTGTGGATGTGTATACTAACATGCCATCTTATCGTAAGGTTATTAATCCCGAATAGCTGCATGTGATGGCATCAAAGATTGATGCTCTTGCCCGCATCGGCACGTGAAATCTCATTTCCCTCCTCGTGCTCGTCTCATCACTTGTAAGTGGATCTACAAGGTTAAGACTGGTGATTTTCTTGAGCGTTACAAAGCTTGTCTAGTGGTGAGAACATGGTCATGACTACGATGAGACATTTGCTCCTTATATGGCCCACATGACCACTCTTCGCACACTTCTCAATGTGGCTTCTATTCGTCGATGGTTTGTCTCTCTTGATGTCAAGAATGCCTACACGTAGCCACCACCTGGGTTCTCTTTCTGATGGCGCGGTATGTCGACTTCATCACTCTCTATATGGCCCTAAGCAAACCCCTCGTGCCTGGTTTGAGTGCTTCCCCTCAATTGTGATTGTGGCTGGTTTTTGGCTAGTGCTCATGATCGTGCACTTTCGGTCCACCATTCAACTTGTGGTCGAACACTTCTACATGCCGATCATCACCGGCGACGACTCAAGTACATTGCCTTTGTCAAGGCTCGTCATAGTTAATTTCTTATGTATGATCTTGGTCCTCCTCACTACTTCCTTGAGCTTGAGGTTTCTTCTACCTCTAATGGCTTCTTTATTTCCTGCACTTTCGGTTCACCATTCAACTTGTGGTCGAACACTTCTACAAGTCGATCATTAGTGGTGATGACTCTAATTACATTGCCTTTGTGAAGGCTTGTCATAGTGAATTTCTTATTTCTTCGTCATAGTTCTTTGTCTTCTTCGGTATTTCCTTGAGATCTTCTTCTGCTCTTACTGATGAGTGCACTATCAAGACTCCTATGAAGTCTAACATCCACCTTTGTGTCCACCTTCGCTCCAGGTCAGTCTGGATGGGCATCCATTGCCTTCCTGCGGGTTGCTATGGGCTCCGTCTCAATCCCACATCCCGTGGTCCCTTGTTGTGCGACACCATAACCGCACGCTCGAGCACCACCAATGGTGAGCACGAGCTCGGACAGTCGACACGTACCTGGATTATGCACGGGACGAGCCGACAACAGGCGCTACCTAAAGCCGGGGCCAAGGGCACACAGTAGGAGAACCTAGGATTCTTAATCAAGTGTGTGTCCCACAACCCGCAAACAAGAGAAGAACACCAATCTGGATCGACAGGGTACGAAGAGTGCACAGGCACGTGGGATGCTGGATCAAGTCCCTCTGCTGCCAACGTCGACAGTCTATGGCTCTGTTACCTTGTCTACCAATTATTATTTTTAGCAGCGGCATCATCGCCTTGGGTCACTTGTGATCTCTCATCCTTAGTTTGACGTGGTCTTCTTGGATTCGTATCCGACGACGTCTCTAAACCGTCATGGTTGTCGGCTTGGTAAACAGGTCCAATTACCTTATAATCATAGCAAGACAGTATCTCAGCCACCTTTCTACCTTGTTCACTCTGATGTAGGTGGTCCATCTCCCTTTGCCTCCATAGGAGGTCATCACTTGGATATATACTTTATTTCTTCTCGTAGTGAGGTCTTATCTATAAGGGTTTTACTGTCATGGTTCATACTTAATTCTATATTCCTATTCGTGTGTTCTGTGATGACTCTGGTGGAGAGTATATCTCCCAAGCTGTTGCGTGGATCCTTGCTGAGCAGGGTACTCTTGCATTCGGTTCTCTTATCCATGTGCACATGCTCAGAATGGCGTGGACGAGCGCAACCATCGTCACCTTCTTGAGACGGCTTGTCCGTTGATGGTCACTGCCTCTCTTCCCTCGCACTTTTGGGCCGAGTCTGTCTCCACTTCCATCTATCTCATCAACTATCAGCAAGTGTTCTGCAGGGTAGCACTACTTTCGAGCATCTATTCGACCGTTTCCCGATTATTCAGCGCTTCAATTGTTTGATTGTGTTTGCTATGTCCTTGCCCCACGTGAACGCACTAAACTAACTGCATAGTCCGTTGTGTGTGTCTTCTTAGGATACAACGATGAGCATAAGGGATACCACTATTGGGATCGCGTAGGTCGTCTGATGCCTATTTCTCAGGATATAACTTCTGATGAGTCTCGTCCCTACCAGCCTCGTCCATCTTCCTTGACGTTTTTGGTGGAGTCTCTTCATAATATTTCCGACACTCCTATAACTCCTGTTGGGCCCAAATCCATTCATCGTACCGCTCCTGCTACTCCAATTATTGCAGATCCAATGCCATCATCTCCAATGATTTCCTCACCTCGCTTATCACGAGATTCTACAACATCATCACCGGTGGCTTCCTTGTTGTCTCCATCACCTTAATTTATCCCGATGATTCCAACATGTATTCTTCCATCTTTTCCCCACTTTTATAATCATCGTCTGCGTGTTGTGGATGTGTCTACTGACGTGCCATCTTATCGTAAGGTTATTAATCCCGAATGGCTGCATGTGATGGCATCGAAGATTGATGCTCTTGCCGCATCGGCACGTGAAATCTCATTTCACTCCTCGTGCTCGTCTCATCACTTGTAAGTGGATCTACAAGGTTAAGACTGGTGATTCTCTTGAGCGTTACAAAGCTTGTCTAGTGGTGAGAACATGGTCATGACTACGATGAGACATTTGCTCCTATATGGCCCACATGACCACTCTTCGCACACTTCTCAATGTGGCTTCTATTCGTCGATGGTTTGTCTCTCTTGATGTCAAGAATGCCTACACATAGCCACCACATGGGTTCTCTTTCTGATGGCGCGGTTTGTCGACTTCATCACTCTATATGGCCCTAAGCAAACTCCTCGTGCCTGGTTTGAGTGCTTCCCCTCAATTGTGATTGTGGCTCGTTTTTTTCTAGTGCTCATGATCGTGCACTTTCGGTCCACCATTCAACTTGTGGTCGAACACTTCTACATGTCGATAATCACCGACGACGACTCAAGTACATTGCCTTTGTGAAGGCTCGTCATAGTTAATTTCTTATGTATGACCTTGGTCCTCTTCACTACTTCCTTGAGCTTGAGGTTTCTTCTAACTCTAATGGGTTCTTCATTTCCTGCACTTTCGGTCCACCATTCAACTTGTGGTCGAACACTTCTACATGTCGATCATTACTGGCGATGACTCTAATTACATTGCCTTTGTGAAGGCTTATCATAGTGAATTTATTATTTCTTCGTCATACTTCTTTGTCCTCTTCGCTACTTCCTTTAGATCTTCTGCTCTTACTGATGAGCGCACTATTAAGACTCCTATGAAGTCAACATCCACCTTTGTGTCCACCTCCACTTCGTGTCAGTCTGGATGGGCATCCTTTGCCTTGCCGCAGGTTGCTCTGGGCTCTGTCTCAATCCCACATCCCGTGTTCCCTTGTTGTGTGACACCATAACCGCACGCTTGAGCACCACCAATGGTGAGCACGAGCTCGGACAGTCGACGCGTACCTGGATTATGCACGGGACGAGCCGACGACAGGAGCTACCTAAAGCCCGGGCCAAGGGCACACCGTAGGAGAACCTGGGGTGCTTAATCAAGTGCGTGTCCCACAATCCGCAAACAAGAGAAGAACACCAATCCGGATCGACTGGGTACGAAGAGTGCACAGGCACGTGGGATGCTGGATCAAGTCCCTCTGCTGCCACCATCAACAGTCTCTGCCTCTGTTGCCTTGTCTACCAATTATTATTTTCAGCAGTGGCATCATCGCCTTAGGTCACTTGTGATCTCTCATCCTTAGTTTGACGTGGTCTTCTTGGATTCGTATCCGATGATGTCTCTAAACCGTCAAGGTTGTCGGCTTGGTAAATAGGTCCAATTACCTTATACTCATAGCAAGACAGTGTCTCAGCCACCTTTCGACCTTGTTCACTCTGATGTCAGTGGTCCATCTCCCTTTTTCTCCAAAGGAGGTCATCACTTGGAAATACTTGGATATATACTTTATTTCTTCTCGTAGTGAGGTCTTATCCATAAGGGTTTTGCTGCCATCGTTCATATTCAATTCTATACGCCTATTAGTGTGTACATGCTCAGAATGGCGTGGTCGAGCGCAAGCATCTTCACCTTCTTAAGACGGCTCGTCCGTTGATGGTCACTGCCTATCTTCCCTTTCACTGTTGGGTCGAGTTTGTCTCCACTTCCATCTATCTCATCAACCTTCAACAAGTGTTTTGTAGGGTGGCACTACTTTCGAGCATCTATTTGATCATTTCCCAACTATTCGGCGCTTCAATTGTTTGGTTGTGTTTGCTATGTCTTTGCCCCACGTGAACGCACCAAACTGACTGCTCAGTCCGTTGTGTGTGTCTTCTTAGGATACAACGATGAGCATAAGGGATATCGCTATTGGGATCATGTTCTTCTTAGGATACAACGATGAGCATAAGGGATATCGCTATTGGGATCATGTAGGTCGTCTGATGCCTATTTCTCAAGATATAATTTCTAATGAGTCTCGACCCTACCAGCCTTGTCCATCTTCCTCGACATTTTCAGTGGAGTCTTTCCATAATTTTCCGACACTCCTATCACTCCTGTTGGTCCCAAATCCATTCGTCGTACTACTCCTGCTTCTCTGATTATTGCAAATCCAATGCCATCATCTGCTATGGTTTCCTCACCTCGCTTATCACAGGATTATACAGCATCGTCACCGGTGGCTTCCTTGTTGTCTCCATAACCTTAGTTTATCCCGATGATTCCAACACGTATTCTTCCATCTTTTCCTCACATTTATACACATCGTCCGCATGTTGTGGATGTGTCTACTGATGTGCCATCTTATCGTAAGGTTGTTCATCCCGAATGGCTGCATGTGATGGCATCGAAGATTGATGCTCTTGCCCTCATCGGCATGTGGAATCTCATTTCCCTCCTCATGCTCGTCTCATCACTTGTAAGTGGGTCTACAAGTTAAGACTGGTGATTTTCTTGAGTGTTACAAAGCTTGTCTAGTGGTGAGAACATGGTCATGACTACGATGAGACATTTGCTCCTATATGGCCCACATGACCACTCTTCGCACACTTCTCAATGTGGCTTCTATTCATCGATAGTTTGTCTCTCTTGATGTTAAGAATGCCTACACGTAGTCACCACCTGGGTTCTCTTCCTGATGGCGTGGTTTGTCATCTTCATCACTCTCTATATGGCCCTAAGCAAAAAAACCTCATGCCTGGTTTGAGCGCTTCCCCTCAATTGTGATTGCGGCTGGTTTTTGGCGAGTGCTCATGATCCTGCACTTTCGGCCCACCATTCAACTTGTGGTCGAACACTTCTACATGTCGATCATCATTGGCGACGACTCAAGTACATTGCCTTTGTGAAGGCTCGTCATAGTTAATTTCTTATGTATGATTTTGGTCCTCTTTGCTACTTCCTTGAACTTGAGGTTTCTTCTGCCTCTAATGGCTTCTTTGTTTCCTGCACTTTCGGTCCACCATTCAACTTGTGGTCGAACACTTCTACATGTCGATCATTACTGGTGATGACTCTAAGTACATTGCCATTGTGAAGGCTCGTCATAGTTCTTCGTCCTCTTCGCTACTTCCTTGAGATCTTCTTGCTCGTGCTGCTCTTACTTGAGACTCCTATGAAGTCAACGTCCACTTTTGTATCCACCTCCGCTCCGTGTCAGTCTGGATGGGCATCCTTTGGCTTGTTGCGGGTTGCTATGGGCTTTGTCTCAATCCCACATCCCGTGTTCCCTTGTTGTGCGACACCATAACCGCACACTCGAGAACCACCAATGGTGAGCACGAGCTCGGGCAGTCGACGCGTACCTGGATTATGCACGGGACGAGCCGACGACAGGCGCTACCTAAAGTCAGGCCAAGGGCACACAGTAGGAGAACCTGGGGTGCTTAATCAAGTGCGTGTCCCACAACCCGCAAACAAGAGAAGAACACCTATCCGAATCGGCAGGGTACGGAGAGTGCACAGGCACGTGGGATGCTGGACCAAGTCCCTCTGCTGCCACCGTCGCCAGTCTCTACCTTTGTTGCCTTGTCTACCAATTAGTTCCAGAAGTGGCATCATTGCCTTGGGTGACTTCTGATCTCTCATCCTTAATATGACGTCGTCTTCTTGAATTTGTATCCGACGATGTCTCTAAACCGTCAAGGTTGTCGGCTTGGTAAACAGGTCCAATTACCTTACTCATATGGAGACAGTGTCTTAGCCAGCTTTTGACCTTGTTCACTCTGATGTCGGTGGTCCATCTCCCTTTGCCTCCAAAGGAGGTCATCACTAGTGACCTGTCTCGACACACCTCTTCTCGTAGTGAGGTCTATCTATAAGCGTTTTGTTGCCATGGTTCATACTCCGTTCTATACGCCTATTCTTGTGTTCTGTGATGTCTCTGGTGGAGAGTATATCTCCCAAGTTGTTGGGTGGAATCCTTGCTGAGCAGGGTACTCTTGCATTCGGTTCTCTTATCTAGGTGACATGCTCAGAATGGTGTGGCCGAGCACAAGCATCGTCACCTTCTTGGCAAGAGTCGTTTGTTGATGGTCACTGCCTTTCTTCCCTCGCACTTTTGGGACGAGGTTGTCTCCACTTCCATCTATCTCATCAACCTTCAGCAATCACCGCTCTGCAGGGTGGTGCTATTTTCGAGCATCTATTCGATCCTTTCCTGATTATTCGGCGCTTCAATTGTTTGGTTGTGTTTGCTATGTCCTCCTTGCCCCACGTGAACGCACCAAATTGACTGCTCAATCTGTTGCGTGTCTTTTTAGGATACAACGATGAGCATAAGGGATATCACTATTGGGATCATGTTGGTCTTCGGATGCCTATTTCTCGGGATATAACTTCTGATGAGTCTCATCCCTACCAGCCTCGTCCATCTTCCTCGACGTTTTCTGTGGAGCCTTTCCACAATTTTCCCGACAGTCCTGTCACTCATGTTGAGCCCTTAAAAATTCATCGTACTGCTCCTGCTTCTTCGATTATTACAGATCCAACGCCATCATCTCCTATGATTTCCTCACCTCACTTATCACAGGATTCTACAACATCATCACCGGTGGCTTCCTTGTCTCCATCACCTTAGTTTATCCCGATGATTCCAGCTCGTATTCTTCCATCTTTTCCTCACTTTTATACACATCGTCTGCATGTTGTGGATGCGTCTACTGATGTGCCATAACGCTTTATCGTTAGCTTGTTGGGAGTCTTGTCTATCTGGCTGCCACTCACCCAGAAGAAGAAACAGACTGCAGTGCCCCCGTTCTAGTGCACCTCCTACAACATCATCGTTCCACTGTCCTACTCTACCCTCCATATATGCTATGTGGCATTGTCATCGTTGCCATGATTGTGGCAAACTCGCTAGAGCTGATGCCTCTCACACGATGTTACAAGAGCCTTCAGCTTCTCAAGTGGCATGAACAACCTAAGGGGACCATGCCGCCAAGGCTGCATTCTCTCTCTCGGATCGTGAAGTGTTTGGGAGTGAGACTAGGAGAAATACGGAGAAGGAGACGATGACTAGCATATTAGGGGAATGAGGCCTAAATAGAAGTGCTGAGATGAGTTATAGGCCCGTTGCCAAAATGGTTGGTGTATTCTTCTCCAAAGTGGGCCACACCTTTGATGCAAAACAAGACTGAGTGGGATATAGTCATATATCAAACCAAACGATAATCTTGTCTTTTTGGCTGCTTGCAAATAATAATTTGACCCAAACACTAAAAATAGCTTTGACCCAGACACCTGGATATACTTTATTTCTTCTCGTAGTGAGGTCTTATCTATAAGTGTTTTGCTGTCATGGTTCATACTCAGTTCTCTATGCCTATTCGTGTGTTCTATGATGACTATACTGGAGAGTATATCTCCCAAGCTGTTGTGTATCCTTGATGAGCAAGATACTCTTGCATTCGGTTCTCTTATCCAGGTGCACATGCTCAGAAAGGCGTGGCTAAGCGTAGGCATCGTCACCTTCTTGAGACGGCTCGTCCATTGATGGTCACTACCCCTCTTCCCTTGCACTTTTGGGCCGAGGCTGTCTCCACTTCCATCTATCTCATCAACCTTCAGCAATCCACTGCTCTGAACGGTGGCGCTACTTTTGAGCATCTATTCGATCGTTTCTTGATTATTCGGTGCTTAAATTATTTGGTTGTGTTTTGCTATGTCCTTGCCCCACGTGAATGCACCAAACTGACTGCTCAGTCCCTTGCATGTGTCTTCTTAGGATACAACGATGAGCATAAGGGATATCTCTATTGGGATCATGTTGGTCTTCGGATACCTATTTCTCGGGGATGACTTTTGATGAGTCTCGTCCCTACTACCCGCATCCATCTTCCTCGACCATTTCAGTGGAGTATATCTCTTTCCACAATTTTCCCGACACTCCTACTAGTCCTATTGAGCCCCTATGCATTTGATGCACTGCCCCTACTTCCCTGATTATTATAGAACCAACGCCATCATATCCTGTGATTTCCTCACCTCGCTTATCACATGATTCTACACCTTGTGGCTTCCTTGCCTCCATCACCTGAGTTTATTCCGATCATTCCTGCTCCTATTCTTTTATCTTTTCCTAACTTATGTCTTATATACATGTCACCTACGCGTTGTCGATCCGTCTATTGATGTGCCATCTTCCCAGTCTCAGCCTACTTATGGCTTGCGTCCTCGTCCTCTTTGGCCTGTTTTTGCTCCTCCTCGTGTTCGTCCCATCACTTCATGGGTCTACAAGGTTAAGACTCACTTTGATGGTTCTCTTGAGCCTACAAAGCTCGTCTTGTGGCGCGTGGCTTTCAGAAAGAGCATGGTCCGGATTACGATGAGACTTTTTCTCTCATAAACCGTCTGACCATTGTCGCACACTTCTTATTGTGGCCCCTGTTCGCCACTGGTCTATGTCTCGGCTTGATGTTAAGAATGCCTCCACTGGTCTGTGCCTTGGCTTGTTATTAAGAAAGGCTTTCTTAATGGTGAGCTGCATGAGGAGGTTTACATGCAGCAACCACCTGGATATTCTGCTCCTGACGACATGCTTTGTCATCTTCATCCCTCTCCCTATAGCTTTAAGCAAGCCCTCGCGCCTGGTTTGAGAATTTTACCTCTATGGTGGGTGCCGCTGGTTTTCAACAAGTGCTCATGATCCTACGTTGTTTGTCCACCTTTCTGCTCTTGGTAGGACTCTTCTTCTATATTGTTGATGACATGATCATCACCGGGCAAAGATAGTGAGTATATTACCTTTGTGAAGGCACGTCTTAGTTAGCAATTTCTTATGTCTTATATTGGCCCTCCTCGCTAAATTCTTCGGATTGAGGTCCCTTCTTGCTCAAAAATAATCCATGATCTTCCTACTTGTGCTACTCTTACTGATGAGCGCACTCTTGAGACTCCCATGGAGCTTAATGCTCACCTCCCTGCTCTTGATGTTGACCCATTGTCTGATGCAACGCTTTATACATTTTGTTGGAAGTCTTGTCTATATGCCTGTCACTCCCCCGGAAGAAGAAATAGACTGCAGTGCCCCCGTTCGAGTGCACCTCCTCCCGTGGCGTCGTCGCTCCACTTTCCTACTCTACCCTCCACTATATGCTTAGCGCATTGTCGTCATGGCTAGGATGGTGGCAAACTCGCTAGCGCTGATGCCTTTCGCACGATGTTGCTAGAGCCTTCATCCTCTCAAGTGGCATGAACGACCAAAGGGGACAATGCCACCATGGTTGTTGGCATTCCCTCTGTCGAATCGTGAAGTGTTTGGGAGTGAGACTAAGAGAAATACGGGAAAGAAGACGATGACTAGCGTATTCGGAGAATGGGTAATTACATGAAGTGCTTATAATGCATGAGATGGACATGGACCAAGTCACTCTATGAACAAACCAAGCAAGAAAATAAGAAATGGATTTGTAATAGGAGTAAATGGCCTGAGATTAAGCCTTTAAAGCTTCTAGGAGACTGTAGACAGTATTTGTGTTAATGTTGCATACCTCCTCAACATGAAGAGGTTTGGATCATGAACTGCATCTATTTTCTCAGTTGGCTGGTACACCTGAAAAATAAGGCAATGACTGATAATGCATACAAAGGTCAACCGGATTATTGTGAAGTATGTGCATCATCTTAATGAAAACTGGATTCATAAAGAGAGACGGAACTTTGAAGAAGTTTAATGAAATCACGAACCATGATAAGATAATTTGTAATTTCCTTGCGGATAGCCAAAACCACATATTTTATAGATGGATATCCATGGTTACAATTTATATTTAATTCATTTTTATTACACGGACTGCAAAAGAAGTGGGGTTTGTAGCACCATCATGGGGTAGTACCACCCAGGCAAGGACTAGCGCACTGCCTTCCTAATTCCTGCCAACATACTGCCATCAGCAGTCCCATTGCATTCGTTTATAAGGGTGTACCATATTTCAGCCATTGCAACCTACTAAACTAAAGACATGCATCATGGTACAAGTTGACTTCCGTGATAATACAATCTACTGTTTCCGAACCAAGATTTCAATAGTAAAAATCTACTCTAGAGGAATTACAACTTCCATGGCACAAGAGAGATAACAAGTACCTTCCATATCTTGTTATTGTTGATCTGAAATAGCTAAGTCCAGCATCACTTTGAGATAGCTCAACCTAAAAAAAGGAAAAAAGGAAAAATTCAAGATCAAGTTGGGAGAACATAAAAAACCCTTTCAGAAAAATAAAAAAATCTAACAGTATTTACAGTGAATTCACCTTTGATTTTAAAGTTGCAACCAAATCAGAAAACATACTGCTTTTTGGCAATCATATAACGTGAAACAGCAGCTGATAAACAAAGGTTATTGCAGGACATGTTTAGACACATAAAAGCGGCTGCAAGCACAAAATTTGGTGCAAACAACCTCATTGTGTGTAGCTTGGTGAAAAGAAACTCAATGTTATTAGACCTTGCAGTTCTGGCAAAGGAATGTCAGGGTCTCATAATATAAAATGTCAGACATCTGCAAGTAAAAAGGAAGCTCAAGATGATCAATACTCCCATGCAATGTAGTAGTAAATAAATAGGAAAACATTAAAAAACAAGGTTTGACCTGGTTGCTGTAAATGCGGGATGTGCTTTGTAAGGCGAAGTTTTGAAGGATCATCCATACCAAGATGCTGTGCAACTTTCTCAACAACATATATATGGAGTGTTTTGATCTACAAGTATGAAAGTAAAATCAGTTATCAGTACTTTTTTATGTGAGAAGTCAATGTGTTAAATGAAGGTTCAGAGATTCCTGACACATACAGTTCTAGAGATATCAAGCAATCTGAAATGCACAACCTATAGATAGCAGCAATCATTTTTTTTCTCAGTAAAAAAAAACCATTAGACAACAACTGTAATGAGCTTTTGAAAATAAGTAAAATAAAACTGCCTCATGTATATATGACAATCACTATTGAAGGAACATCAAACACCAGACTAGCACACAACTACAAGTGGCACACAAATTAAGAGATCACCCAAAATTAAGAATCACCTATCAGCACACAACTACAAGTGGCACAAAAATTAAGAGATCACACAGAATTATGAATCACCTATCTCCCCTGAATCAACTAGATTTAAAACTTAATGTTCCTCTCGTCGGCTCTACTACCAATACGAATCATAGTAAACAGCATGATTAGTAACATTACTAAAGGGAGAAGTTTGAAAGACTAGATTGGTAAAACAAAATGCCATCCATTTTGTGACAAGAAACTTATTCTACAGTATCACTCTGCACAGAAAAGCACCGTCTATTTTGCAATGCGGGGAGCATGTCAGTCTCAATTGGAGCTGGATTTCCAGCATACAACTTCCTTGCCCCGCCTGAAGCTGCTACACTACACTTGAAGAAGCGCCACCGGTTGACCAAGAAGCAGGATATAAGTTGGATCGGGCGGTCCAGATTGCATACCTAATTGAATCAGATGTGTTCAGGCGGCGCCGGCGGCTTTGGGGCTTGTCACTGAGCTGGCTCCAGTGATCCTTGCTCCTCGGGAAGGCGTCCAAGAGATTTTCTTTGAGTCGGCGATTCCGTTTCTATCTGGGAGACGTCGGTGGTGTTCTCTGGCGTCGGCTGGGCTCTGTCGGAGCTTTAGCGGCGCCGGGGAGTACTCGAGCTCGAATTCGGGAGGCTCGGCTTGACTTGGCGGTTCCATTGCTCTCCTCGGAGACGACGGTGGTGGTCTCTGGCGTCGACTGGAGCTGTGGCAGCGGCGGCGGCACCGCAAGAAATTGGAGCTCGGATTCGAGTGGTTTCGAGGGCTGCGGACTCGGGTCGAGGTGCGGTGGAGCGCCTCCACTCATGCAGGGATCAAGGCGGCGCGGGGCTACACGGCGAGGCGGTGCTCGGGCCGGACTCCGCCATGGAGGTGGACACCGGCTCGGGGTCGGGGATGACACGCCGGTCCGGGCGTCAGCGAGAGAGGGTATGGTTCAATGACGGGTGGGATCAAGGGCTGGCGTCACTGCTGACGTGCGCACTTGGGGACGGGCTCGGTCTTGCTGGCCAGGGCCTGCTGGGTTGCAGCTGCGCGCGCAGCGCTCTTCACACCAGGCTCAAACCTAGCGAGCAGTCCAGTACATCCAGCCCGCCCATGACCCCACCCTTATCACCTCATCTTCTTTCCCCTGCGCGCAGTGTCTGCTGCCGTTGCTGGCTTGTTGCTGCTGCGTTTCTCCGAGTGACAGAAATGGTGTTCACGCTGGTGGGAGCCTTCAAGGGCCTGTCCCTCGCCTCCTCCTCCTCCTTCCTCCGCGGCAACCGCGCCGCGCTCCCCGGCGGCACCACTGGTGGCGTGGGCGTGGCGACGGTGCCGGCACGCGAGCTGACCATCCAGATGGCGCACAAGAAGGGGGCCGCGAGCACCAAGAATGGCAGGGACTCCAAGGGCCAGTGAGGGAATCCTAGATTAGGGGGTGTCCGGATAGCCGAACTATCACCGTTAGCCGGACTCCTGAACTATGAAGATACAAGATTGAAGACTTCGTCCCGTGTCCGGATGGGACTTTCCTTGGCGTGGAAGGCAAGCTTGGCAATACGTATATGTAGATCTTCTATCATTGTAACCGACGCTGTGTAACCCTAACCCTCTCCGGTGTCTATATAAACCGGAGGGTTTTAGTCCGTAGGACGAACAACAATCATACCATAGGCTATCTTCTAGGGTTTAGCCTCTTCGATCTCGTGATAGATCTACTCTTGTACAACCCATATCATCAATATCAATCAAGCAGGAGTAGGGTTTTACCTCCATCGAGAGGGCCCGAACCTTGGTAAAAACATCGTGTCCCTTGTCTCCTATTACCATCCGCCTAGACGCACAGTTCGGGACCCCCTACCCGAGATCCACCGGTTTTGACACCGACATTGGTGCTTTCATTGGGAGTTCCTCTGTGTCGTCGTCTTTAGGCCCGATGGCTCCTTCGATCGTCAACAACGACGCGGTCCAGGGTGAGACTTTTCTCCCCGGACAGATCTTCGTATTCGGCGGCTTTGCACTGCGGGCAAATTCACTTGGCCATCTGGAGCAGATCGAAAGCTACGCCCCTGGACATCAGGTCAGATTTGGGAGTTTGAACTACATGGCTGACATCCACGGAGACTTGATCTTCGACGGATTCGAACCACAACCAAGCGCGCCGCACTGTCTCGATGGGTATGATCTAGCTCTGCCGCCGAACAGTGCCCTGGAGGCCGCACCAGCGTCCGCTCCGACCTTTAGCTCGGAGCTGACTTCGCCGATCGAGGACGAGTGGCTGGACACCGCCTCGGGGGCTACGATCTCTACGGCGATTGAGCTGAACACCATCCATGTCCTATGTAAAGCCCGCGATTCTGAGGTGCCGGACTCCTCTCCGGACTCCGAACCTCCCGCGCCCCTGCCAATCAAATCCGATTGGGCGCCGGTTATGGAGTTCACTGCCGCGGACATCTTTCAGCACTCGCCCTTTGGCGACATCCTGAATTCACTAAAGTCTCTCTCTTTATCAGGAGAGCCCTGGCCGGACTATGGTCAGGAAGGTTGGGATGCGGACGATGAAGAAATTCAACGCCCACCCACCACCCACTTTGTCGCCACTGTCGATGATTTAACCGACATGCTCGACTTCGACTCCGAAGACATCGACGGTATGGACGGCAATGCAGGAGACGACCAAGAACCAGCGCCTACAGGGCACTGGAAGGCCACCTCGTCATACGACATATATATGGTGGACACCCCAAAAGATGGGAATGGCAATGGAACAGCGGAGGATGACCCCTCCAAGAAACAGCCCAAGCGCCGGCGTCAGCGGCGCCGCTCTAAATCCCGCCACAGCAAAAACGGTGATTCCAGCACGGGAGATAATTACACCCCGGATAGTGTTGAAGACAACCCCCTCCAGCAGGATTCAGCACAGGAGGAGGGAGAAGCCAGCCCTCATGATAGAGCGGCAGACAGAGAGGTAGAGGACGATAATTATATGCCTCCCTCCGAAGATGAAGCAAGCCTCGACGATGACGAATTTGTCGTGCCCGAGGATCTCGTCGAACAGGAGCGTTTCAAACGCAGGCTTATGGCCATGGCAGGCAGCCTCAAGAAAAAGCAGCAGCAGCTTAGAGCTGACCAAGACTTGCTAGCTGATAGATGGACCGAAATCCTTGCAGCCGAAGAGTACAAACTCGATCGTCCCTCCAAGAGCTACCCAAAACGCAGGCTGCTACCTCAATTAGAGGAGGAAGCACCCAAACCTACATCACCAGTGCATGACGCGGCCGACCGGCCACCTTGTGGCCGCGACAGAGAGGCCTCTAGGCTCTCCACTAAAGCCGCACCTCGGCGTCGCTCGAAAAGTACAAAGCCACGGGGAAATGCGCCAGACTTGCGAGACATATTGTAGGACAAGGCAAGGCAAATAAGATCAATCTACGGATCACGTGGGCGCCCCACGATACGTGATGACAACCGTCACGCCGGATACAGCAATTCCGGCCGGGCCGAACACAGTAGACAAAGCTCATTTGAGCTGCGTCGTGATATAGTCCAATACAGAGGCGCCGCACACCCACTATGCTTCACAGACGAAGTAATGAATCATCAAATCCCCGAGGGTTTCAAACCCGTAAACGTTGAATCATATGACGGCACAACAGATCCTGCGGTTTGGATCGAGGACTATCTCCTTCACATCCACATGGCCCGCGATGATGATCTACACGCCATCAAATACCTCCCACTCAAGCTTAAAGGACCAGCTTGGCATTGGCTCAACAGCTTGCCAGCAGAATCAATTGGTTGTTGGGAAGACCTCGAAGCCGCATTCCTTGATAACTTCCAGGGCACATATGTGCGACCACCAGACGCTGATGACCTAAGCCACATAATTCAGCAGCCAGATGTATCGGCCAGACAATTCTGGACACGGTTCTTAACCAAGAAAAATCAAATCGTTGACTGTCCGAATGCAGAGGCCCTTGCAGCCTTCAAACATAACATCCACGACAAGTGGCTTGCCCGTCACCTAGGACAGGAAAAGCCGAAATCCATGGCAGCCCTCACATCACTCATGACCCGCTTCTGCGCGGGAGAGGACAACTGGCTAGCTCGCAGTAACAACCTGACCAAAAACCCTGGTAGTTCGGATACCAAGGACAGCAATGGCAGGTCGCGTCGCAACAAGCACAAGTGCCACATTAACAGCAATAATACTGAAGATACGACACTCAATGCCGGATTCAGAGGCTCTAAACCCGGTCAGCGGAAAAAGCCGTTCAAAAGAAATACTCAGGGCCCATCCAATTTGGACCAAATACTCGATCGCTTGTGCCAGATACATGGCACCCCTGAAAAACCAGCCAACCACACCTACAGGGATTGTTGGGTATTCAAGCAGGCAGGCAAGTTAAATGCCAAAAACAACGACAAGGGGCTGAATAGCGATGACGAGGAGGAGCCTCGGCCGCCGAACAATAGAGGATAGAAGGGCTTTCCCCCACAAGTACGGACAGTGAACATGATATACACAACCCATATACCCAAAAGGGAGCGGAAGCGTGCACTAAGGGATGTATACGCGATGGAGCCAGTCGCCCCAAAGTTCAACCCGTGGTCCTCCTGCCCGATCACTTTTGATCGAAGGAACCACCCCACTAGCATCCGCCACGGCGGATTCGCTGCATTGGTTCTTGACCCAATCATTGAAGGATTTCACCTCACTAGAGTCCTGATGGACGGCGGCAGCAGCCTGAACCTGCTTTACTAGGATACAGTGCGCAAAATGGGCATAGACCCCTCTAGGATTAAACCCACAAAAACGACCTTTAAAGGCGTCATACCAGGTGTAGAGGCCAACTGTACAGGCTCAATTACACTTGAAGTGGTCTCGGATCCCCGGATAACTTCCGAAGCGAGGAGTTAATATTCAACATAGTCCCGTTCCGCAGTGGCTATCACGCACTGCTCGGACGAACCGCATTTGCAAAGTTCAATGCGGTGCCGCACTACGCATACCTCGAGCTCAAGATGCCAGGCCCTCGAGGAGTAATTACGATCAATGGAAACACCGAACGCTCTCTCCGAACGGAGGAGCATACGGCGGCCCTCGTGGCGGAAGTACAAAGCAACCTCTTAAGGCAATTCTCGAGTCCGACTACTAAACGTCCGGACACCGTCAAGCGCACCCGGAGTAACCTACAACAAGACCGCCTGGCACGTTCCGAGCATGCGTAGCAGTGCGGCCCCAACCCCAGCCCTCGCAAAATTGCGAGACCAGTACCACGCGTACATAACTATGCTCTGGAGATACCATGGGCATAGGGGGAGGGGCACGACCACGGCCTGCCCAGAGTGCGGCTCAACCGCACAAGGGGCTCCCAATTGTGTCATTCTTTTTTTTCTTATTCTCAGGACTCCGTTTTCCAGAAGCCCTGTCCGGCAGTAGAATCACCGAACTCATGATGCAACAGCCATGGAAGCAGAAAAGCTACGTCGAGTGTCTAGGTGGTCTCTATTACGAGCAGTATACCTGTTTTACATACTATCCCGTAGCCTACCCCTGGAGGGGGACATGTTAAAAAAGTCCCATCCCTTGCTTATCGCACTATTTGTATCGTTCTCCTTTCATTGCAGTATCTTTTGAATAAACAATATATAGCTTCTGCTTATTATTAAATTTCTTTTTTTTCTCTATACATGTTCATCTATGACATGTTGCACCCGTACAACTTGGTACGGTCAATACACCAGGGGCTTAGGTACCCCAAAACATGGTGTGATAAGTCCGAACACTTTCACAAGTGCGGCACCCCGAACTTATAGCATTATATGCATCGGCTCCGAATCATGTCTTGGGTCAATAGTTGGGTTTGTCCGGCTCCCATGTTTTGGTACCTTACGTTCCGTTATATCGGCTAAGGTAGCGCTGGGAGAACCACTGCGATTGTGCCCCGGTTGAGCTGGGTTGAGCACCTCAGTGGAGAAAGCTAAAACTGACCGTCATGATAGGGCGAGAGCCGGTCGCTGTTTGAGAGGTTTTTTAGGGTCCCTAAAGACTCATGCCGCTTAGAGCGAGGAGTCGGCATTGTCCAGCCAAGGCATGGATAGCACCCCGAATTCGGTCTTCCGAATACCAGGGGCTTCCCCAAAATTTAATTAAAATTGTAGAATTCTATGGCTAAGTGAGAGTGTTCAAGCATTATAGTCCGGTTGCCTCGTTCGTTGTGTTGAACGCCTCCCTCGAAAGGACCCAAGAATGGGAACAAGAGCGCTCAAGTTTATCCCGAACACCCCAGCACTCGTGGCATGGGGGCTGAAGCCAACGACTCGCCATCTCTCAAATTTGATAAACGGCCGCATAGAAGGTAATATTTTAAATTAACAAATGTTGCTTAGCGCATATGAACAAAGTTTTCAGCGTATAGGATAACAAATGCGAGTCTACTCAAAAATTACATCTTTGGAGCATTCACCCGCTATAATGCGGGCACCCTTCAGGACGCCCTTATAGTACATCTCGGGCTTGCGATAGTCCTTGCCCGGCGGTGGCGCATCCGTCACAAGCTTCTCAGCGTCCATCTTGCCCCAGTGCACTTTAGCACGGGCAAGGGCCCGACGGGCACCTTCAATGCAGGCGGAGTGCTTGATGACTTCAATCCATGGACAGGCATCCACCAGCCGCCGCACTAGACCAAAGTAGCTCCCAGGCACGGCTTCTTTAGGCCACAGCCGAACTATGAGGCCCTTCATGGCCTGTTCGGCCACCTTGTGGAGCTCGACCAGCTGCTTCAGCTGGTCGCTCAGGGGCACCGGAGGTCCGGCCTCAGCATATTGAGACCAGAACACCTTTGCCGTTGAGCTCCCCTCCTCGGCTCAGTAGAACGCGGCAGCATCAGACACACTACGGGGTAGATCGGCGAACGCTCCTGGAGAGCTCCGGATTCAGGTAGGTAACAAATAATTCACTTTTACATGCTTGCTTTGCATAAAGAATGCCTTACCCACCGCTATCTTCTTTATCGCCTCGATCTCTTGGAGGGCCTTCTGGGCTTCGACCTTAGCGCCTTTGGCACTCTCAAGAGCCAAGGTGAGCTCGGACTCTCGAGTCTTCGAGTCACGCTCCAAACTCTCATGTTTTTTCACGAGAGCCTGAAGCTCTTGCCGCACCTCCGCAACCCGCGCCTCCTGCTTCTCTCGCTCGGTGCGCTCCACGGCCGCACTGTTTTCGGCCTTGGACACCGCTTCCTTTAGGATCGCCACCTCGTTCATGGCCCCTGCAATACCCACGTTATTCCTGTCATTTTTTGCAACCAAATCCTTTCTATAAGGTATTACTTTAATAAGGTATTACTTACCTTCCTTGTCCTCGAGCTACTTCTTGGCAAGGCCGAGCTCGTTCTCGGACCGCTCAAGGCTCTGCTTCAATGCATTGACCTCCGCAGTCAGTGCAGCAGAGGTCAGCAGCGCAGCCTGCATTCCCATATTGACATATTTATGTTAGACTCCTGCGTATATCTTTTTGGATCCTCAGCTCGGCTTTACTTTCCGAACACCGAGCTAAGCATCAGGGGCTACTATCTATGCGGTAATATTCTTACATATCTTAAAAACTTACTTCAAAGCCTGTTAGAAGGCTGATACAGGCTTCAGTCAGCCCGCTCTTGGCGGACTGAACTTTCTGGATCACCGCACTCATAATAGTGCGGTGCGCCTTGTCGATGGAGGCACCGTTAAGCGCCTCCAGGAAATTATCCGGCACCTCCGGTTGGACGGAGGCCACTGGCATGGCAGTCTTGCCCTTCTTACGAAGGGGCTGCCTGCAGGACTCCGGAACCACTGAAGGTTTCGGTACGGAGTCCAACACAGGGCCGGACTTAGAGCCCTCTGGGGTTTTGCCCCCTTTGCGCCCGGAGTCCAGGAGGTCGCCTTGCGGCGCCTCCAGGACCACCTCCTCCTGGTTGGGCCCCTTTTGGGACTCCACCGCGGTGTCTTCTGCATCGTGAGGGGAGGAGGCGGTCGGAAGTGAAGTGCTATTCACATCCGACGAATCCAGGGAGCTGCTCGACAAAGCGGGGAGCTCGTCCTTGGGTGGGCTACATGGTTGTATTCGGCGTTAGAAGACACTATGCGACAAATGAAAAATCATGAGTTATTCTGGAATCCAGACACTTACGATCTCGCCAGGGGCTTGGACCTAGAGGGCCACTCCTCTTCGCCGTCGTCGGTGTTGGTGGAGTAGTTCGGAGGAAGGATCCTTCACTTCTTGGACCCTCCGGCCTCCCCAGTTGGGAGGCCTTCCTTTTCTTCTCTCCCCCCGCTGGGGGAGAAGCCTCTTTTTTCTCCTCCTCGTCTTCGCGGGAGGAGTCCGCCTCGGAGTCATCGGACGATGAGTCCGATAACACCTGACGCCGGGAACTCTTTTGAGTTCCCGTGGCCTTCTTCTTGGCCTTCTTCTCCGGCACCACGTGAGGTGCCTGAACCAGCAGCCCCGTCAATCGGGCGTCCGCTGGGTCTTCTAGTAAGGGAGCCGGATAGTTAACCTACCCGGACTTCTTCTGCCAGGCATGTCAAAGGTAGGGGAGTTTAGATCCCGCATAGAGTCAAACTATGAAAAAGTGTCCTGTAAAGGGTAAAATAGCTTACCTCGCCGGCTTGACGCTGCGAGCTGAATCCGCGATCTTCGATAGCGGATGCGGGAGCTTCGGCGCCCTTGAACAGCACCTTCCAGGCGTCTTCGTACGTAGTGTCGAAGAGCTTGCTCAAGGTTTGGTGTTGTGCCGGATCAAACTCCCACAAGTTGAAGGCCCATTGTTGGCATGGGAGGATCCGACGGATGAGCATGACCTGGACTACGTTGACAAGCTTGATCTTCTTGTTCACAAGGTTTTGGACGCATGTATGGATTCCGGTGAGCTCTTCCAAGTCACCCCATGCCAGGCCCTTCTCTTTCCAGGAGGTGAGCCGTGTGGGGATGCCAGATCGGAATTCGGGGGCCGCTGCCCATTCAGGGTCATGCGGCTCGGTGATATAGAACCACCCCGATTGCCACCCTTTGATGGTTTCCACGAAGGTGCCCTCGAGCCATATGACGTTGGGCATCTTGCCTACCATGGCGCCTCCACACTCCGCCTGCTGGCCGCCCACTACCTTCGGCTTGACATTGAAGGTCTTCAGCCATAAGCTGAAGTGGGGCTTGATGCAGAGGAAGGCCTCGCACACAACGATAAACGCTGAGATGTTGAGGATGAAATTCGAGGCCAGATCATGGAAATACAGGCCGTAGTAGAACATGAGCCCCCGGACAAATGGGTGGAGTGGGAAGCCCAGTCCGCGGAGGAAATGGGGAAGGAAAACTACCCTCTCATGGGGCCTCGGGGTGGGGACGAGCCGCCCCTCGTCTGGAAGCCGGTGCGCAACGTCGTTGTGCAGGTATCCGGCTTTCCTCAACTTCTTGATGTGCCCCTCCATGACAGAGGAGGCCATCCACTTGCCTCCCGCTCCGGACATGGCTGGGGAAGGTTGAGGCGAGAAGCACGTACTTGGGCGCTGGAACTCGAGTACGCGGAAATGGATAAGCAAAGGAGGAAGAAGGCATAGGAAAAAAGGTGGATCCTTATCCCCTTATATGGACAGACGAAACTATGCGTCCCCACCAGCCTGATAAAACTCGCTTATCTCCCAAGCGCCGTAATCAATGGCGCAGTTGGATTACCCATGCCCGTATTGATGAGAATCCCGGAATAAGGGGACACGATCTCTGCTTTGACAAGATGTGCCAAGGAAACCACTTCGCTAAACACGCTGAGGTGGGATAGTAAAAACGATTCCAATAAAGGCTTGGCCGTGGTGTGACGTCACGCTACAGAATACATCAGCAGATTGAATTTGTGTAAAGATTATTCTCTCTATGATGCTATCTGGAATTTATTTTGCAGAGCCGGACACTATCCTTGTGTTCAAAATCTTCTATGAAGTATTCGGAGGAGGAACTCGCCTTGCAATGCCGAAGACAATATGCGCGCCGGACTTGTCGTCATTGAAGCCTAGTTCAGGGGCTACTGAGGGAGTCCTAGATTAGGGGGTGTCCGGATAGCCGAACTATCACCGTTGGCTGGACTCCTGGACTATGAAGATACAAGATTGAAGACTTCGTCCCGTGTCCGGATGGGACTTTCCTTGGCGTGGAAGGCAAGCTTGGCAATACAGATATGTAGATCTCCTACCATTGTAACCGACTCTGTGTAACCCTAACCCTCTCCGGTGTCTATATAAACCGGAGGGTTTTGGTCCGTAGGACGAACAACAATCATACCATAGGCTAGCTTCTATGGTTTAGCCTCTTCGATCTCGTGGTAGATCTACTCTTGTACAACCCATATCATCAATATCAATCAAGCAGGAGTAGGGCTTTACCTTCATCGAGAGGACCCAAACCTGGGTAAAAACATTGTGTCCCTTGTCTCCTGTTACCATCCACCTAGACGCACAGTTCGGGACCCCCTACCCAAGATCCACCGGTTTTGACACCGACAGCCAGCGCCTCGGGGTCAAGATTTATGGCGACCAGCTTGCCAAGCCCGGCGCCATTATCATCTGCCAGCGCGGCACCAAGGTCTCCCTCTCTGCCCCTGTCTAGCTGTACGCCCCATTCATTCTCCCTCCTGCTTGCTCTGGGCTCCTGTCAGTGAGTAAGGCGCTTCTGACTGTTGCACAATGGTGAATTGCAATGAAATGCTAGTGCACAGAACTAAAAACTAAAAACTATGTTTCACTACTTCGGAATATGAAACTGATTTTCAGTGCTAGGGGATTTGTGGAGATTGGATTGTGGGGAGACAAGGCTGTGTATGAGTCAATTGCAAGAAACCACCACATTCGTGGCTAGGTTTGCAGGAAACTACTAACTCGTCAATCGGTTGCAAAAAACACCGTAAAATCTCTTAACCCGTTGCAAAAAGCACTGAACAGCCGTTTAGCCTCGTTTGATCTCTTTTCCGACAGGTGGGCCCCAAAAACACTGATGTGGCATGATAGACAGGCAAACGGCGCCATTAGGACCAATATGGTCAAGACGCTGCGTCGGTCGGTACTTGTCAGACAGTCCCCCCCCCTCGCACCCCTGTCCTCTCTCTCGCCCCCCTGCTCGCCGCCGGTGATGGCCACCTCGCGTGGCGATGATGATGGCGGTAGTGGTGGTGCTGGCGATGCATCTGGTGATAGTGGTGCTCCTGCAGATCCAACAGAGGTTTGCGGTAGTTCAAACCCATCTCAGGCTCCGCCTCTTCCACAGTCGCCGTTGTCGTCTTACTGTGTTGAGTACGCGGCGGCAAGGGCGTTCGCCAAGGCTGTCAAGGAAGATCCAGAGGGGAGCCATCACTACGCATCCTCCTTCGGCGGTGTCTCGTAAGTTTTCTCTTTCCGTACCCCGATTTGGCTTCTAGGGTTAGGTTCTAAGTGTTTGTGATTCTAGGGTTAGGGTTCTAAGTGTTTGTGATTCTAGGGTTATAGGATTATTGTTGTAGGTTGTTTATGTGGTCAGACATGTAAGTGAAGTGTTTATCTAGTTCTAGGGTTCTAATTGTATGTAGTAGGCACCTAAACATTAACTGAAATTACTGAATGTTAAACTCAATTTCAACCTACTCACTTACATGAAATTACTGAATGTTAAACTCAATTTCAACCTACTCAATTACTAAATTTACTGAATTTACAACTAAATTTTTAAATGAAAATGTTACTGAATTTATAACTGAATCCTGTATTGAATTGTTAAGTGAACAAATTACTTTAATTGTATTTTGGACTCAAACTATAACTGAAACTTTAACCGAAACTTTAACTGAATAGTTTATTGAAACTGTATTTTTAACTGAAACTGTATTTCTAACTGAAACTGTATTTTTAAACGAAACTTTAGTTAAATCTTTAAGTGAAACATTAACTGAATTGTTTATTCTAACTGAATATATAACTGGATCTTTAACTTTTAGCTGAATTTTTAACTGAAACTGTATTTTTAACTGAATCTTTAACTTTTAACTGAATTGTTTACTTCATCATAGGAGGAGAAGGCACTAGAGGAGGTGGAGGAGGAGAAAGGGAGCAGCATAGGAGGAAGTAGCAGAGGAAGTAAAAGAAAGGGGCCAACGACAAGATCTCATGCTAGTTTTGGATGAGATTATTGAGGAAGATTGGTTTCCTTCATCTGATGAGGAGAGCAACCCTGGTGACCTAAGTCAGGAGGACAATGATGGGGCTCAAATACCATGTGTGCAGCTTCCAGCTGATAGGAAGAGCAGGGCTAAAAACAAGAATCCCATAGTTTGGTATGATGAGCAAAGGGGGAACCCAGAAGAGCAATTTGTGAAGAAGCTTTGTTTTGCTAGATGTGACCCAGTTCAAGAGGGCACTTCTTAATTTTCACATCTCACAGAATAGGAACCATGCCTTCCACAGGAACTGTCCAGACAGGATTATAGCTGTCTGCAAATTTGAGAATTGTCCATTTTTCATTGCAGCTTCTCAGATAGCACATGAGAAGACATTCTGTATAAAGAAACTGAACTTGCACCACAGCTGCCCAGTAGTAGGAGAGAGCACAAAAGTGACTGCTAAGTGGTTGGCACATGAATGTGAGCAACAGTTGAGGACAGACCCCAACACACCTATCCAGACTATAATTTCAAGCTTGAAGCAAAAGCATGGAATAGAGGTATCTATACATATGGCCCATAGGGCAAGAAAGCTAGCTAAAAATGTAGTACTAGGAGATCAGAAGGCGCAATATCATAGGATAAGGGATTACCTAGAAGTTGTGCTAGAAACCAATCTAGGAAGTAGATGCATTGTCACAACAAAGCATCTGAAACTACATCCCAGCAAGAACCCAAGATTCCATGGCTTGTTCATCTGCCTCAATGCTTGCAAAGAGGGTTTCCTTAATGGTTGCAGACCATTCATAGGTATGTGCACACCTACTAATTAACTAGTGACTCTACATTTGTATGTGCACACCCACTAATTTGTTGGTAATCTACTTGTGATCTTGTATGATAGGTGTTGATGGTTGCTTCATAATGTTGACAACAGGGCAGCAAATCTTGGCTGCCTCTGGAAGAGATGGAGACAATAACATATTTCCCATTGCTTTTGCAATAGTGGACAAGGAAAACACAGCAAGCTGGTCTTGGTTTCTTACTCAATTAAAATATGCCATTGGTGGTGAGTCAGGCAAGTTTGGCTACTACACTATTATATCTGACAGGCAAAAGGTACTACTCTCTCTACTCCAATCATTGCTTGCATTGCTTATTAATTGTCTTTGTTTATTAATTTCATACATGGCATTGTTGTAGTATTCTCAAACTGTAGTTCATTCAAACAGGGCCTTCTTACAGCCATAAACAATGTATTCCCCAATTGCAAACAAAGATTCTGCCTTAGACATATTTATCAGAACTTTCAAACAACTGGTTTTAGAGGGGAAGAGTTGAAGAAATACATGTATCAGGCAAGTTATTCCTATACTGAGCATGGTTATGTAACAGCAATGGAAGGCATGGAAAAGGAGTGTGAGCCATCTTGGAAATGGCTATCTAGGATACCAGAACATACATGGGCTAGGCATGCCATGGACAACAATTGCAAAACTGACTTGGTAGTTAACAATATAAGTGAAGTTTTTAACAAGATGATACTTGATGTCAGAGCCAAACCCATTAGAACTATGGTAGATGGGATTAGGACAAAGTTGTTAGTGAAGTTCAATGCAAATAGGACAAAGACTGAGACTGCTAACTGGTAGATATGCCCAACATATGTTGATAAGCTAGAGGAAGCAAAACATCATTCTAGGTTTTGTCAGTCTATCAAAGCTGGATCTGATCTCTTCTAGGTGACAAGTGGAGAAAGCACATATGTAGTTAACTTGTTGTTGAATACATGTGGTTGTAGGAAGTGGGACATGTGTGGAGTTCCTTGCAATCATGGTGTTTCCGCAATCAACAAGGCAAAACTACAGCCAGAAGATTTTGTTCATGATTTCTTTAAGAAACCAATGTATAAGGCAGCTTATAGTCCAACAGTTTTCCCTGTGCCTGGGCCTGATTTGTGGCCAAAGACTAGAACCCCTGACATTGAACCACCGGTGTTCAAAGAAAATCCAGGAAACAAAGAGACAAAGAGGAGAAAGAGCAGGTTTGAAAAGCCAGCTCCAAAGGATACATCTAGGATGGAAACTATCACTTGTACCAATGCAATAGGACTGGGCATAGATACACTAGTTGCAAGCAGGCTCTTAAACCAGCCCTATCTATGAGAATGAACCAGCACCAGGTAACTACTGTTGTAGGTTTTTGTACAATTTCACATATCAGTTTCTAACATTTGTATGCTGTAATTGCAGGAAAACGGGAGAGATGATACACCCAGAACTGCATTTGCTACTTCTCCCATGCCACCAAGGAGAAGTGCTCCTTCTGCTGCTCAAACCGCAGCTCCAGCTCCACCAGCTCCAAGGGCTCCAAAGGTAGCAAGGAGAGCTCCTTCTTCTCCTGCTTCAGCTCCCAGCGCACCAAGGAGAGCTCCTTCTACTCCTCCTACAACTGCAACTCCTCCTGCTACAAGGGCAATAAAGAAAGCTAATACTACAAGGACTGCAACTTCTACTGCTGGTGTTGGTCCAAGTTCTTCTACTGCTAGTGCTGTTCCAAGTTCCTCTACTGCTGCTAGGCCAAGAGGAAGAAACAAGTTCATCCCCCCCCCAAGAGTTGAAGGTAGTGGAAGAGTGAGGAAGCCATCCTTTAAGATGACTGAGTGGTTCTACTGTTCTCAAGGGAGCAGGTGAAGTTGTGTTAATTTGTGGTGAGCTGGTGATGTTCAAAACATCTGCATTTTGGTTGTGATGACACCTTTCATGTAGGTACCTAGTGGACTTGTTGGGCTATGATGAAAACTTGTGTTGCTTCTGGTTAGCTGTTGATGTTCTAAACATCTTTAGTTTGGTTGTCATGAGTACTTTCATGTAAGGTACCTAGTGGACTTGTTGGGCTGTGATGAAAACTTGGAGTTGCTTCTGGTCAGCTGTTCATGTTCAATACATCTTTGTTATGGTTGATTACTTTCTGGTTAGTTGTGGCTCCTAGTTTTCTTATTGTTTGCTAATAAGTGTGATGAATGTGGCTACTACTGTGATCCAATATAACCTAATTTGATCATCTAGGTTGCCTCGATGCCGACGGTATCCAACATAACCTAATTTGATCATCTAGGGTGCCTCGACGTCGACGGTATCCAACATAACCTAATTTGATCATCTAGGGTGCCTCGATGTCAACGGTATCCAACATAACCTAATTTGATCATCTAGGGTGCCTCGACGTGGACAGTATCCAAGTTAACCTAATTTGATCATCTAGGGTGCCTCGACATCGACGGTATCCAACATAACCTAATTTGATCATCTAGGGTGCCTCGATGTCGACGGCATCCAACATAACCTAATTTGATCATCTAGGGTGCCTCGACGTCGACGGTATCCAACATAACCTAATTTGATCATCTAGGGTGCCTCGGCGTCGACGATATCCAACATATCCTCATTCCATCATTTAGGGTGCCATAGTTAACATCATGACATAGTTAACATCATGACACCATAGTTAACATCATACTTAACAACTCTAGTCACTAACATAGTTAACATCATGACACCATAGTTAACATCATACTTAACAACTCTAGTCACTAACATAGTTAACATCATGACACCATAGTTAACATCATACTTAACAACATAGTTAACATCATGACACCATAGTTCAAAGCTTACAAGACATAGTTCAAGGCTACACCCTACTTCAAATACTACAAACTTCCACTGGTTCACACATTACAAGCCATAGTTCAATGCTTGAAACTTAAGATAATGACCCACATGGTCAGATTACAAATCACTCTTCATCACAAATATCCTTGATGTCCTTTAGCTTTCTCTTGTTCTTGTCACTAGCTTTGACAAGATCAGCAATGTGAAACTCCAAATTCCTCCTCTCAGTGCTCAACTTTTGCTTCTCCTTTAAATGAGCAAACTTCAGATTCCTAATCACATTACCTTGGGTAACATGAATGCTCTTAAACTGGTCAACCTTTTGCTTCAGTTCTTTGTTCTCAGCATCCATTGCACCCAGCTGTTCCTTCAAAGCTGACATTTTGTTGTCCAAAGGAGGAGTGATCTCCTCATGTTCACCTTGTTGGACTTCATTTTCCTTGGGAATATTGTCCTGGGTATCAAGTAGGTTGTTCACATCCTCAACAAGCTTCTCATAAGTCTCCTGTAGCTTGTTCTTCTGTGATGTGAGATTGTGGAAAAGTGATGAATGTTCCAGACATGCCATCCTATTAGCACGTTGGCAATCCTCATACATAAGCCATAGTTTGTGAAGAGCATTCTGCAGATGCTCTGGCCACTCCTCATCTACCCACTAAACAACACCACAACTGCTTGCTTCCTGCAAAACAACAAGTACAAATGCATTTACTTCCTTTTTCACTTCACTTCTATTCAGTCCAATTCAAAACAACTATAGTATAATGCACATGCACAATTCAGCTCAATTCTAAATTTATATCTAAATTTTTAACAACATAGTACACTGAATTTACTTCATTAATACCTTAATTTTTAACAGCACAATACAATTCAGTTCAATTCATTTACTTCATTTATATCTATGAACAATGAACATCACTCAGTCACTATGGTATGGTACATGACAGTACCTTTAACTAAACTACTAGGTGAACAGTGAACATGAACAATGAACAGTGAACAAGAACAATGAACAGTGCATATGAACAATTTATAATTTCTATACAAAATAAGCAAACTATAGATTTTTGCTAGCACTCACATCAAGTGCACAGGCAATGAACCTCCTCCCATTGCTAAACCCTTCGAAGCAAACATGCCTCTTTGTCGGCTGGCCATGCTCACACATCACCATCACCTCATCGTCAACACCAGAGTAGTTCGGGTCCTCGATTGTAGCCGAGATCTACATCAACAACAGAAACGCACAAAATCCATCTCACGAGTTCAAATCGAGAAGGAAAAACAAAATCCCCAAATCGAAACCCTAGCTCAAAGAACCATATGGAAGCAGTACAAATCACTGACCTTGATAGGGGAGAAGCCTGAAGAGTACTCGTAGCCTGATTCCTCGCTGGCGTGCCTCCACGAAACCATGGCGGACGGCGGAGAGCTGGCTTCTCACCGACGGTGACCAGAGCCAGAGAGAGAGGGGAAGACAGAGGAGAGGGGCGAGAGAGAGAGAGAGGGCGTGGGGGATCTGTCTGGCGAGCACCGACAGGACCGACCGGCGCGGCGTCTTGACCGTTTTGGTCCTAACGGCACCGCTTGCCTGTCTATCATGCTACATCAGCGTTTTCGGGGCCCACCTGTAGGAAAAGAGATCAAACGAGGCTAAACGGTTGTTCAATGCTTTTTGCAACGGGTTAAGAGATTTAACGGTGTTTTTTGCAACAGATTAATGAGTTGGTAGTTTCCTACAAACCTAGCCTGATGGTTTCTTGCAATTGACTCGCTGTGTATACTACATGGCAGGGAATGATAGGGATTAGATTAGGTATGCTTGTCATCAGCATTGTGGCGCTCAACTATTCCTGCTGGATCTGGTATTGTCCACATTTTCAGTTTTTTCTGCCAGACAAAAGTACGGACGTACTTGTTCAGAGTATAATGTTTGGTCCCTGTTTTAGGTGTATACTACTGCAAGCTCCATTCATTCATTTGAAAAGGAACTAGCACATGTGATCTGTAATCACTAGTCAGCTAATCATTTTGCAGGTATGCATCATCTTGGTTGAATGCTTACTTCATACATGTAAATGGCATGACTATGTTGTGATAAATTGGCAATGACCATGTTGTGAGTGGCATGACTATTCATTCATTTAGATAAAACACATGGCGATGACCAGGCTGTAAAGAGCATCTTAGAGGAAGTGTGACTTTAATTGCTACTCCCTCCGATCGGAAAAAAGTGTACCAGCTTTAAAAGCGTAAAACTGGACACTTTTTTCCGATCGGAGGGAGTACATCACTCTTTACATGGCCACATACAGTACAATCTTGCAAGTATGGTGGCCTCTAGTTACGCTCTTTTAGAAGCCGCGGGTGCCGATATCCACCAAGTCTAAATTCTAAAAGGGCAGACAATAGTACTTTCAGAGCGCATAGTACTTCTGTAATAAATTGGCTTTATGCATCATTGATGCAGAGCCGGGGTGATAAAGCTTCCACTTTGTAGAAAAAAGAATTACATTCTTCAGAAGCAATGGTCACTGATATCTACCAAGTCTAAATTCTGCAAGGGCAGAAAAGAAGGGAGTACTTTCTTTGTACATAGTAATTTTATCTATTCCGAGTGATCATTCAGCGTGCAAATGCAATTTCCTTCCCAACGTCATCGAACGTTAAGCGTGCGGACCCTATGGGTTCGAGAACTAGATAGACATGACCGAGACACATCTCCGGTCAATAACCAATAGCGGAACTTGGATGCTCATATTGGTTCCCACATATTCTATGAAGATCTTTATCGGTCGAACCACAATGTCAACATATGTTATTCCCTTTGTCATCGGTATGTTACTTGCCCGAGATTCGATCGTCGGTATCTTCATACCTAGTTCAATCTCATTACTAGCAAGTCTCTTTACTCGTTCCGTAGTGCATCATCTCATAACTAACTCATTAGTCACATTGATTGCAAGGCTAACTATGATGTGCATTACCGATAGGGCCCAGAGATACCTCTCCGATACTTAGAGTGACAAATCCTAATCTCGATCTATGCCAACCCAACAAACACCTTTGGAGATACCTGTAGAGCATCTTTATAATCGCCCAGTTATGTTGTGATGTTTGATAGCACACAAGGCATTCCTCGGTGTCCGGGAGTTGCATAATCTTATAGTCGGAGGAATATATATTTGACATGAAAAAAGTAGTAGTAATAAAACTGAACAATCATTATGCTAAGCTAACAGATGGGTCTTGTCCATCACATCATTCCACTAATGATGTGATCCCGTTTATCAAATGACAACTCATGTCCATGGCTAGGAAACTTAACCATCTTTGATCAATGAGCTAGTCTAGTAGAGGCATACTAGGGACACGTTGTTTTGTCTATGTATTCACACATGTATCAAGTTTCCGGTTAATACAATTCTAGCATGAATAATAAACATTTATCATGAATAAGCAAATATAAAATAACAACTTTATTATTGCCTCTAGGGCATATTTCCTTCAGTCTCCCACTTGCACTAGAGTCAAAATCTAGATTACATTGTAATGAATCTAACACCCATGGAATCTTGGTGCTGATCATGTTTTGCTTGTGGAAGAGGCTTAGTCAATGGGTTTGCAACATTCAGATCCATATGTATTTTGCAAATCTCTATGTCTCCCTCCTTGACCAAATCTCGGATGGAGTTGAAGCGTTTATTGATGTGTTTGGTCTTTTTGTGAAATCTGGATTCCTTCGCCAAGGCAATTGCTCCAGTATTGTCACAAACCATTTTCATTGGACCCGATGCACTACGTATTACACCTAGATCGGATATGAACTCCTTCATCTAGAATCCTTCATTTTTTGCTTCCAAAGCATCTATGTACTCCACTTCACACGTAGATCCCGCCATGACGCTCTGCTTGGAACTGCACCAACTGATAGCTCCACCATTCAACAAAAATATGTATCCGGATTGTGAGTTAGAGTCATTCGGATCCGTGTCAAAGCTAGCGTCGACGTAACCACTTACGACAAGCTCTTTGTCACCTCCATAAACGAGAAACATATCCCTAGTCCTTTTTAGGTACTTCAGGATGTTCTTGACCGCTGTCTAGTGATCCACTCCTGGATTACTTTGGTACCTCCCTGCTAAACTTATAGCAAGGCACACATCAGGTCTGGTACACAACATAGCATACATGATAGAACCTATGGCTGAGGCATAGGGAATGACTTTCATTTTCTCTATATCTTCTGCATTGGTCGGGCATTAAGTCTGACTCAACTTCACACCTTTTAGCACAGGCAAGAACTCTTTCTTTGACTGATCCATTTTGAAATTCTTCAAAACTTTATCAAGGTATGTGCTTTGTGAAAGTCCTATCAAACGTCTTGATCTATCTCTATAGATCTTGATGCCCAATATATAAGCACCTTCACCGAGGTCTTTCATTGAAAAACTCTTGTTCAAGTATCCTTTTATGCTATTTAGAAATTCTACATAATTTCCAATAAACAATATGCCATCCACATATAATATTAGAAATGCTATAGAGCTCCCACTCACTTTCTTGTAAATACAGGCTTCTCCAAAAGTCTATATAAAACCATATGCTTTGATCACACTATCAAAGCGTTTATTCCAACTCCGAGAGGCTTGCACCAGTACATAAATGGATCGCTGGAGCTTACACACTTTGTTAGCACCTTTAGGATTGACAAAACCTTTTGGTTGCATCATATACAACTCTTCTTTAAGAAATCTATTAAGGAGTGCAGTTTTGACATCCATTTGCCAGATTTCATAATCATAAAATGCGGTAATTGCTAACATGATTCAGACAGACTTAAGCATCACTACGGGTGAGAAAGTCTCATCGTAGTCAACTCCTTGAACTTGTCGAAAACATTTTGCAACAAGTCGAGATTTATAGGCAGTAACATTACCGTCAGCGTCAGTATTCTTCTTGAAGATCTATTTATTCTCTATGGGTCGCCGATCATCAGGGCAGATCCACCAAATTCCACACTTTGTTCTCATACATGGATCGTATCTCAGATTTCATGGCCTCAAGCCATTTATCGGAATCTGGGCTCATCATAGCTTCTTCATAGTTCATAGGTTTGTCATGGTGATACGTCTCCATCGTATCTATAATTTTTGACTATTTCGTGTTGTTTTATTATCAATCTTGGATGTTTTATAATCATTATATAGTCATTTTATATCATTTTTGGTACTAACCTATTGACATAGTGCCAAGTGCCAGTTGCTGTTTTCTTCATGTTTTTTTACATCGCAGGAAATCAATATCAGAAGGGGTCCAAATACCACACCAATTTACGATGATTTTTTATGCGCCAGAAGGAACACAACGGGCCTTGGTTGCACCTGGGGGAGTCCCGAGGAGGGGACAACCCACATGGGCGCGCCAGGAGGCCCAGGCATGCCCAGGTGGGTTGTGCCCACCTCGGGTGCCCCTTGGACCGGCTCCTTTCTCTATAAATAGCCCAATATTCCAGAAACCCTAGAGGAGTCGACGAAATATTCATCCAGCCGCCGCAGAGTTCAGAACCACCAGATCCAATCTAGACACCATCACGGAGGGGTTCACCACTTCCATTGGTGCCTCTCTAATGATGCGTGAGTAGTTCTTTGTAGACCTTCGGGTTCGTAATTAGTAGCTAGATGGCTTTCTCTCTCTCGCTGAATTCTCAATACAATGGTCTCTTGGAGATCCATATGATGTAACTCTTTTTGCAGTGTGTTTGTTGGGATCCGACGAACTTCGATTTAATGTGATGAATTGAGTTTTCCCTTTGAGTTTTCATTGTTATCGGATTGAATACTTTTATGATTTGAGAACACTTGATATATGTCTTGCAGTTGAATACTCGTGGTGACAATGGGGTATCGTATTAATTCACTTGATATATGTTTTGGCACTCAACTCGCGGATTCCCGAACGTTGGCGTAATCTATGCGTAGGGGTTGATGCATGTTCTTGTCTTTGTATCTCCTGTAGAAACCTTGGGCACTCTTTATAGTTCTTTGTGTGGATTGAGTATTATGAATATGAATTTGCTTTGGTGTTATTCTAGTACAAACTCTAGGATAGATCGAATGGAAAAAAATAGCTTTGTGTTATTTTAGTGCGAACTCTTAAATAGATCGCACGGAAAGAATAGCTTTGAGGTGGTTTCGTACCCTACAAACAATTCCGTCTTATGTTCTTCGCTAGATAGGAACTTTGGAGTGATTCTTCATTGTCATAATTATTTGAAGTTCTATCAATTGCCCAACAGTAATTTTTTCACCCACCATTTGCTATTTTTCTCGAGAGAAGTCACTATTGAAACCTACGGCCCCCGGGTCTTCTTTCTCATATATTTGCCTTGCGATCTACATTTTCACTGCGGTTATTTTCAGATCTATTAAACCAAAAAATACAAAAATACCTTGCTGCAATTTATTTATTCCGCGATCTATTTATCCCATCTACAAATTTACCTCACGTCATTTGCCTATCTTGAGGCGCCGTACCCCGAAAGGGATTGACAACCCCTTTAACACGTCGGGTTGCGAGGTGTTCTTCTTTGTGTGCAGGGGCTGTTTACATTGTGTTGCTTGGTTCTCCTACTGGTTCGATAACCTTGGTTTCATATCTGAGGGAAATACCTACCGCCGCTATGCTGCATGATCCCTTCCTCTTTGGGGAAATACCGATGTAGCTTCAAGCGACATCAAAAGGAATTTCTGGCGCCGTTGCCAGGGAGGATCTTCAACATAACCAGGTTCCTAATCACAAATCTCATCTCCTTACAATTTACATTATTCGCCATTTGCCTCTCGTTTTCCTCTCCCCCACTTCACAAAAAATGTCGTTTTATTCGCCCTCGTTTTCGTTCGCCGTTTTCTCGCCAGATCTCATGTTTGCTTGTTTTACCATGTGCCTTCTATTTGCTTGCATCTTTTCTTGCTAAATATATCTTGATATGGATCCTTATCCACTTGCTAATCTTTTTAAGAGATCCAATTATCATGAACAAATTGCTAGTGATTTGAGTACACTAGAAGTTTTGCTTGAGATTCGTGAATCTGAAAATTGTGATGAAGAAATTTATGAAGTGATTAATGATAGCTCTTTGAACGAAAAACATGATTGCAATGATTTTACTAGAAATTCTATTAATGTCAATTGTGCTAATAGTATGCAAAACCCCAAGCTTGGGGATGCTAATTTTGCTATGACCACTACTTATTGCAATGATCATGATTGGGGTGATTCTTCATATGATCTTGAAAATTTATTTAAGCCCCGTGATGAATATGAGATTCATAATAGTTTTTGCAATAATACTGAAAGTGGGTTTGCAAGAGTGTCAACTTTCGATCCCACTACTTTGGAGAATGTTCAATCTTATGAAATTTTTGATAAAAGTGGGTTTGGAGAGGTCATGACTTTAGTTAATGTTAATCCCACTATTTTGGAAGAGTGCCAACTTTGCATGCATGTGGATCATGTAGAAAATATGTTATGTGATAGCTATATATTGAATTTGAATATGATCCCACATATAATTATTATGAGAGAGGGAAATATGGTTGTGTAAATCTTCATGTCACTAATTTACTTCTCTTCATGTTGAGATTGCTATTGTTTCTTTCTTCTTCCTTGCATATGCTAGATCTTGCTTGTCTTGCTAATTTGTTTTCCTATAAAATTCCTATGCATTGGAATTATGTTAGACTTAAATTTGTTTGCGATATGCTACATGATGCTCTCTTCGTATTTCAATTACTATCTTTTATATGAGCATCATTGAAATATTATGCCTAGCTAGGGGTGTAAAACGATAACGCTTGTTGGGAGGCAACCTAATGAATAAAATTTATTTTTGCTTTTTGCTTTCTGTTCTTGAGTGTTAACACAATTATGCTACTGTTATGATTGTGTTTTTTGTGTTTTAATTAGTGTTTTTGCCAAGTAAAGCCTTTAGGATCTTCTGGGGTGATAGTTGTTTGATCTCGCTGAAAAAGACAGAAACTTTGCGCTCACAAAAATAATTCTCATAAATCACAGAAAAGAGCTTTTGACCTGATTCCTTTTGCAGAAGATTAATACACAAATTATTCTGGTCTTCCTAATTTGGTATAATGTTTGGAGTTACAGAAGTACTCTAAGTTCCAGATTACTACAGACTGTTCTGTTTTGACAGATTCTGTTTTCTTTGTGTTGTGTGCTTATTTTGATGGCTCTATGGTTTTCTTTGATGAGTTTTTGCCATAGAAAAGTTGGAATACAGTATATATAATAAAAAACAAAATAAGAATTGGTTTTACACAAAACTTATAGTAGTGGCTTGCTTTCTTTTACTAACGGATCTCAGAAGGGTTTTGTTGACTTTTGTGTGATTGAAGTTTTCAAGTTTTGGATTATCTTACGATGGATGAAAGAAGGATAGAAGATCCTAAGATTGGGGATGCCCCGACATCCCAATCTATTATCCAAGAATGAACAACCAACTAAACTTGGGTATGCTCCTTAGTGGCATCCCCTCTTTCTTCTAACGACCATCGGTATTTTACTTGAGGTTATATTTTTATTCGTCACATGATATGTGTTTTGCTTGGAGAGTCTTGTATGATATGTGTCTTTGCTTGTTTTATTTTGTGTTTTAAGTCGTAAATCCTTGCTGGACACACCTATTTGAGAGAGCCAAAATTATGTCATGACTTGTTAGAATTGCTCTCTATTCCGCACTTAAATTTTTATGAGCAATGGACTTGCTCTAGTGCTTCACTTATATCTTTTTGAGCACGGTGTGCTTAGTATTTTTGAAGAAATGCTCTATTGCTTCACTTAGATTTATTTGAGAGTTAGTAAAATTTGGAATAAATTCTCTCTTGCTTCACTTAAATTATTTTGGGAGAAAGAAAATATGTTATGCTCATGAACTTCACTTATATTTGTTTGAGCTTATGAAAAGCAACACATGAAAATTAGTCCCAAAGTGATAGATATCCAAGATGGATAAAGAAAGAAAGAAAATATATGTCATGAATATCATTGGACAAAATAAACTTGATTCTTAGTAATAGTTTTGAGATATGATGATGTGATATGTGAGTCATGTTGGTGAGTAATTGTGCTCTAGTAAGAATATTGGTGTTAAGGTTTGTGATTCCCTATGCATGCACGAAATTCAATAACCATGCAATGAAAATTATATCCTACTTGTGGTGCATTATTTGGTGTTAATTATGCTTAATGCTTGCTTATGATATTATTCGTTTCTTGGTTGGTCGCTTCTCAATCTTTTTGCTAGCCTTCATTTTGCACCAAGTATGACTTCTACTTGTGCATCCAAAATCCTTTAAACCAGTTTTGCCACATGAGTCCACTATATCTACCTATATGCAATATTCTTTTGCCGTTCTAAGCAAATTTGCATGTGCCATCTCTAATTTTCAAAATGAACTTCTCTTTTGTGTGGTTGTTTTGCTCGCGATGAGTGTTTATTCACTTGTCATTGCATGAGAGTAAGGCAAAGGTATTTGGGATGCCTAGTCACGAAATGCAAAAATGAATTTACTTTATGTTGTCAGATAATAAATTCCTTGGAAAGTGTTGGTATGGAGGGCACCCGTGGATACGACTAGACATGGAAAGTGAAAGTTATGGTGGAAAAAGGAATAAACTTTATTTTCTGTTTGGGAACCGCCTATGATATATCTAGCATGGAAAGTGTTGGGATGCTCCAAGTCGTTTTCGTTGGTGGGATGGATACACCTCCCAAAATGTTTTTGTCTCTAATTTTTCTCTTTGAGCTCTGGCACCTCTACAAATCCCTACTTCCCTCCGTGAAGGGCCTTTCTTTTACTTTATGCAATTTTTATTTTTGAAATTGAGTCTCCATCCTCTCTTATAAAAGCACCAACTAGGGGACAATATGATCGTACTTAAGTATTGAGTGTAGCTAATATTCGAGTGTGTTTCATGAATGGATCAATGTTTGAGCATGATGGGCTAGGGATAACTTGTTTTAGCATTGATATTTTGAAAGACATGGTTGCTTGTTGATATGTTTGAGTATCTAAATTATTATGTCAAAACTAGACTATTGCTTTGAATCACATAAAAGTCCAAATGTCCATGCTTTGAAGAAAAGAATATGATATGACATGATAAACAACACTCCACATCAAAAATTCTGTTTTATCACTTACCTACTCGAGGATGAGCAAGAGTTAAGCTTGGGGATGCTGATACGTCTCCAACGTATCTATTATTTTTTACTATTCCGTGATGTTTTATTATCAATCTTGGATGTTTTATAATCATTATATAGTCATTTTATATCATTTTTTGGTACTAACCTATTGACATAGTGCCAAATGCCAGTTGCTATTTTCTGCATGTTTTTTACATCGCAGGAAATCAATATCAAAAGGGGTCCAAATACCACGCCAATTTACGATGATTTTTTATGGGCCAGAAGGAACACAACGGGCCCTGGTTGCACCTGGGGGGAGTCCCGAGGAGGGGACAACCCACCTGGGCGCGCTAGGAGGCCCAGGCACGCCCAGGTGGGTTGTGTCCACCTCGGGCGCCCCATGGACTGACTCTTTGCTCTATAAATACCCCAATATTCCAGAAACCCAAGAGGAGTCGACGAAATATTCATCCAGCCGTCGCAGAGTCCAGAACCACTAGATCCAATCTAGACACCATCACAGAGGGGTTCGCCACTTCCATTGGTGCCTTTCCGATGATGCGTGAGTAGTTCTTTGTAGACCTTCGGGTCCGTAGTTAGTAGCTAGATGGCTTTCTCTCTCTCGCTGAATTCTCAATACAATGGTCTCTTGGAGATCCATATGATGTAATTCGTTTTGCGGTGTGTTTGTTGGGATCCGACGAACTTTGAGTTTATGTGATGAACTGAGTTTTCCCTTTGAGTTTTCATTGTTATTGGATTGAATACTTGTATAATTTGAGAACACTTGATATATGTCTTGCAATTGAATACTTGACAATGGAGTATCATATTGATTCACTTGATATATGTTTTGGCACTGAACTTGCGGATTCCCGAACGTTGGGGTAATCTATGCATAGGGGTTGATGCACGTTCTTGTCTTTGTATCTCCGGTGAAATATTGGGGCACTCTTTATAGTTCCTTGTGTGTATTGAGTATTATGAATATGAATTTGCTTTGGTGTTATTCTAGTACGAACTCTAGGATAGATCGAACGGAAAAAATAGCTTTGTGTTATTTTAGTACGAACTCTTAAATAGATCGAACGGAAAGAATAGCTTTGAGGTGGTTTCGTACCCTATAGACAATTCCGTCTTATGTTTTCCGCTAGATAGGAACTTTGGAGTAATTCTTCATCGTCATAATTATTTGAAGTTCTATCAATTTCCCAACAGTAATTTGTTCACCCACCATTTGCTATTTTTCTCGAGAGAAGCCACTAGTGAAACCTACGCCCCCTGGGTCTTCTTTCTCATATATTTGCCTTGCGATCTACTTTTTCCTCGCGGTTATTTTCAGATCTATTAAACCAAAAAAATACAAAAATACCTTGCTGCAATTTATTTATTCCGCGATCTATTTATCCATCTACAAATTTACCTCACGTCCTTTGCCTATCTTGAGGCACCGTACCCTGAAAGGGATTGACAACCCCTTTAACACATCGGGTTGCGAGGTGTTATCCTTTGTGTGCAGGGGCTGTTTATGTTGTGTTGCTTGGTTCTCCTACTGGTTCGATAACCTTAGTTTCATATCTGAGGGAAATACCTATCGCCACTGTTGTAGGATCGGAAGTATGTCTAGAGGGGGGGGGGTGATTAGACTACTTGACCAAATAAAAATCTAGCCTTTTCCCAGTTTTAGTTCTTGGCAGATTTTAGTAACTAGGCACAAGTCAAGCAATCAACCTACACATGCAATTCTAAGTGTATAGCAGCGGAATGTAAAACAATTGCATATGTAAAGGGAGGAGTTTGAGGAGGCAAATGCAATGTTTACACGGAGATTTTTTATCCGTGGTTCCGATAGGTGGTGCTATCATACATCCACGTTGATGGAGACTTCAACCCACGAAGGGTAACGGTTGCGCGAGTCCACGGAGGGCTCCACCCACGAAGGGTCCACAAAGAAGCAACCTCGTCTATCCCACCATGGCCATCGCCCACGAAGGACTTGCCTCACTAGGGTAGATCTTCACGAAGTAGGCGATCTCCTTGCCCTTACAAACTCCTTGGTTCAACTCCGCAATCTTGACGGAGGCTCCCAAGTGACACCTAGCCAATCTAGGAGACACCACTCTCCAAGAAGTAACAAATGGTGTGTTGATGATGAACTCCTTGCTCTTGTGCTTCAAATGATAGTCTCCCCAACACTCAACTCTCTCTCACAGGATTTGGATTTGGTGGAAAGAAGATTTGAGTGGAAAGCAACTTGGGGAAGGCTAGAGATCAAGATTTATGTGGTAGGAATGGAATATCTTGACCTCAACACAAGTGTAGGTGGTTCTCTCTTAGAAAATGTATGTTGGAAGTGTAGGCATGTTGTGATGGCTCTCTCTACGAATGAAGAGTGGGTGGAGGGGTACATATACCCTCCACACAAAATCTAACCGTTACACACAATTTACCAAACTCGGTGGGACCGAATCATGAAACTCGGTCAAACCAATTTAGTTCATAATGTGACCGTTAGGAATTTCGGTGGGACCGACACGTCAATTCGGTGGGATCAATATCGTTAGGGTTAGGGCATAACGTAATCTCGGTGATACCAATTACACAAACTCGGCGAGACCGATTTTGGTAATAGACAAACAGAGAGTTGGTCAGGCAAACTTGGTGGGACCGATTCGCTCATCTCGGTTGGACCGAAACGTACGAAAGGGAAACAGAGAGTTTGCATTGCAATCTCGGTTGGACCGATCGCTCATCTTGGTTTGACCGAAACATTATGAAGGGAAACAGAAAGATTACAATCCCATCTCGGAGAGACCGAGATCCCTATCGGTGAGACCGAAAAGACTAGGGTTTCTAGCAATGGCTATGTCAACTGAACTCGGTGGCGCCAAATAGAAGCATTCGGTAGGGCCGAGTTTATCTTTTGGTTTGGGACATATGTGGATATGAGAAAGTAGTTGATGGTTTTTGGAGCATATCACTAAGCACTTTGAGAAAGAAACTCATTAAGCAACACCTCACCCCCTCTTGATAGTATTGACTTTTCCTATGGACTCAATGTGATCTTGGATCACTAAAATGAAAAATGTAGAGTCTCGTGCTTTGAGCTTGAGCCAATCCTTTTGTCCTAGCATTTTGAGGGGTCCATGTTTCTCATCCATGCCATGCCAAACATTGAGCTTTCCTAAAATATTTATCTTGAAATAGCATTAGCTCAATGAGCTATATGTTGTTGGGAATTACCAAAACCACCCAGGGATAGTTGCACTTTCAATCTCCCCCTTTTTGGTAATTGATGACAACATATAGATCAAAGCTTCGACAAATGATAATAAGATTCAAAAACATCGTCGCTTTGAGAGGTATGTGATAAGCAAGAGACCCCCCCCCCCTAAATTTTTGCATTATTTAAAGTTTGCTTTGGACTGCAAATGCACAATGTGTTAGGATCATGGGTCACTCTTCCATGTCACATACATCTTGGTGGAGCGCTCAAAATGATAAGAATTGAACACATGCACTCATCACCAAGTAAAGTGAATGATCATATAAGGATATAAGAGATAATATCATCCAACAAGCATTAAGGTAGCATATGATCAAACACATGATCATCCAAGTAAACAAGTATCTCACAAAAGGACAGAAAGTATCAAGCACACAACCAAGAAGTTCAACCAAAAGCAAGAGAGATAAAAAGCAACACTCTCTCTCGAAGCCTATGATCTATACATTTTATCCCCCTTTGGCAACAAGTTACCAAAAAGTTCAAATAATGCATAGTGCTAAATGACTCTCAGGCTTGGTCTTCATGAGGTGGTGTAGAGATGACTCCAAGGATGAAAGCATCTGTTGATGTAGCTGGAGCTGGTGGAGTGGATGCTGGAGCAGGTGGCACTGAAGCTGTAGCTATTGGTGCAGATGTTGTAGATCTAGTATCTGTGACTGACACTGTAGCAGATCTCTGTCCTTTGGGCACTCTAGCAAAAGCATCTGTAGTAGACTTGCCCTTCTTCTCCTCCACTTCCTCCTGAAGTTGCTCAACTGCAGTTTGGATCTCAGTTACCTTGACATCAAGAGCATAGAATTTCTATTCAATGATCCTCTCCAAACTCTCCTGGTTTTGAGTCAGGGTGGCCAAGCCCTTCTCAATTCTCAAGGTGGAGGCAATCATATAGCCAAGCTGATCTTGCTTGCTCTTCAGGAATACTTGAGATGCCTATTTAGCAGTTGGCATCTTTGCAGCTTTCCCTGCCCTTGCCTTCCCTCTTTTCTCATGTGCTTGTGCTGATGATGGTTCATTCTCATTCATAACAACAGTGTTGTCCTCAAATTCAGGGTAGATGGGCAGGTGCTCCTTATCCAATAGATATATGCCTTTGCCCATCTTGGAGTTTATGAGCTCCTGAATTTGTGGGGCATACCCACAAGATCTCTTCTGATCAGTTGCAGTCCTCTTGATTGTCTCCACAATCAGACTCGTGACTTTAAACTTTTGAGGCACATCAAACAAATGGAGCAAATTGATAGCATGTCCTCTGATCATCTTGTGATCACCTGACTTGGGTAGCAAAGTGTGCCTTAGGATCCAGTTGATGGTAGGCAAACCAGACAACAAGAAGTGAACAGATCCAAACTTATGAGTCTCCAAAGCATCATCTGGGATCTCTTTGTACATGTGGGCCATAGTGTTATGGTCTTTCTTCTTTTCAGCATAAACATCCAAGTCATCTTCATTTTCTTCTAGATCATTGATCAACTGAGCCCATTCTTCCATAGAGGATTGGTACCTAGTACCTTCTGACATCCAAGTGATCTTCCCATATGAGTAGAAGTGGGCAGTTGAATAGAACTGCATGATCAGCTCATCATTCCACTTGGTAAATTTCTGGGCAACAAATGCATCAACTCCACATGCTTTGAAGCTGTCATATACTCATGGATAGTGATCTTCATTATCCTTGATGTACTCCTAGTTAACCCATCTCATGTCATAGATAATAGGCTTCTTGTCAAGCAAAATTGTCTCATAAAAGTCTTACTTTTCCTTGGTGTGAAACCTGTAGTCAACAATAGTTCTTCTCCTGACGGCATATGGATCAGACTGTCTCCGTTGTCTCAGTCCTGCATCCTTCCTGGTTTTCATGTTCTCTGCAACAGGATGAGCATCATTGTGATTAGGGATCTTGGGCTTTAGTTTCCTCAAAACAAGTGAATCATCATCTTCTTCTTCTTCAGCTTCAGGCACTGGGGCCTTGCTCTTCTCCTCAGCAGGTATACTTCTGGTGTTCCTCTTGGGTGCATTCTTTTGAGCTAGAGCAGCAGCCTTGGGAACATCTTTGGGCTTAGATGGAGCAGCCCATGATCTGATTGCATCTCCCATGAGCTTCTGAGCTTTAGGTGCTGGAGCAACATCCTTTTCCTCTTCATCATCTGATCTCACCATTGATGGATTGCCAACAACTCTAGCAATGGTCTTCTTGACCCTTTCCTTTCTTTTCTTGCCATCTCTAGTTTCTTTGGGTTCTAGAGTGAACTCCGTTGTTTCACCTGTGGCAACCTTCCTGGGTTTGGATGTAGGCACTCTCCTGGCAGGTGCCTTCTTGTTCATGCCTAGCTTTGTGGTAGCAGCACTGCCATACTCCTTCTTCATCACTTTCTTCTTTGAAGTGGCCTCATCCTCAATAGCAATATAATCCTCATCTTCAAAATATGAGGTTTTCTTCTTCCTTGTCCTAGTAGCTACCTTTGGCAAGTTACTAGGTGTGCTCCTGCTACCCTCATCATAGCTGCTTGAGGGACTAGTGCCCTCACTCAAATGAGCTTGCTCTTCAGACTTGTTCTGGCTATCACTTTGATCAGACATCTCTGCAAACTCACTAACAACTGACCCTGTGAATAGATATAGATGAGGTAGAGTAGATGAGCATCACAAAGTACAGAGGTTTTGCAAAACAATTGAGTCAAAAACTTAGTTTTAGTTTTCCACAGAAAGCATTTTGGAGCTACCGATTTGTAAACTCGGTGATACCATAGCATCTTTTGGAACCTAAACTAGTGAACTCGGTCAGACCGAGTCACAGTTCGGTGGTACCGAGACTGCTAGGGTTTCACAAAGAATCGAAGTCGGTCACACCGATTTGCAATTCTCGGTTAGACTGAAAATCGCATGTGCAATGGCCTAAGCCAAATCGGTGGAACCGATTTCAACAACTCGGACGGTCCGAGATGAGTTCGGCGGAAACCTAACCCTAAATTTTCAAATCAAATCTAATCTACAGGATGTTTTAGCTGGACATGATGATTTCACATGTGGCAAGAATCATGGCAAAGCAATGTGCTATGAATCGGAGTTAATGAATAGCACAAAGTATCAAGTTCATACCTAACTCGGCGGTGAACTTTCTACGGCGGCAACGGCGGGGCAGATTGCCATTGACGGGGCGGAAACCAGTGGCGGGAGGTCGTTGGCGGCGAGAAGACGGTCGGAGACCCGAAGAGGCAGAGCAGGTCACGCGCGGACGAAAGGGTTTCGGAAAAATTTCCAAAATTTGACCCGTCGGTATATATAACCTGACCCTGTCGGTGTGACCGAGTGGAACAACTAAGTGGCACCGAGGTGCAAAACTGCAAGTAGTTGTTGCAACTCGGTGTGACCGAAAGGTTCTAATCAGTTGCACCGAGATTGAAAACCTAGATCAACTTAGTGATCTCGGTATGACCGAAAGAGGTGAATCGGTCAGACCGAAATGCACAAAGAGGTTTTGGAAGTTTAAGTTTATGACGAATCGGGGACTCCGAGTGCTCCTCACACAGAGTGGTTCGAATCTGACTTGATCAAACTTTGTGATGTAGCATGAATAGAGTTTAAGACGAGAAAGCATAGATAGCTAGAGAAGGTTCTTAGGCATTCTTGTCCATCCACTTGGCAAAAGGAAAGAAACCAAACAATCAAAACAACAAGTGGATGCCCACGAATGAGTAAAATATGCAACCAACATGCTCACACAATAAAATGGCAAATGAAATATGTGGCAAAGCATGCACAACCAATTCTAGCATCTATCAAATAATTGGCGATGACTAGGTCATCTATATATGAGTATATTGACTTAGGAGTCAAATGAGAACATTTTGATCATAGGTCATAATCATCATTTAAGCACAAGTGGGTTACCACTTTTACATATATAAAGCATTGTTGTGTTCACACCATTAGAGTTGCTTTGGCTCAATTCTTAGAGTAAAGATCCCCCTAGATGTGAGATCCCCCCTAAGAGGGATGAACTAACCTTGGGTTTTATCAATGATGACTTCATGTAGATGTTGAAGATGTGGTTGCTCAATGTTGTTGATCATTTGGAGCAATCCATTGGAGTGAGTTGCACTTTCAATACCTACACGGGTTAGTCCCACAAGGAACAAACAAGGATATCCATAGACACAGAGTGATGCACACACAAGATGATGTCCATGAAAGCATTAGGTTACCTTGTCCCTTGTCTTACCAACAAGAGGGTTTGTGACTCCTTGAACTAGTGCAAGATGTGGAAGTTGATTGCACTTGTCCTTGCCAAAATGATATGAGTGAAGTATATTGGCGGAGTCACCCTCAAGAACTCTCTAGTTCTTCTTCTTTGGGATCCACATCATCTTGATGGGAATCCTTGGAGTTGTAGTCGAACTTGATGAAGTAGAACTTGATGTAGTCTTGGGAACCCACTTGACCAAGGCCTTAGGAGCTTCTTCAAATGCATCAATCTCCTCTTGAAGCTTGTCCTTGCCTTTTTGCGTGTGGTCTTGTGGTGGAATATCATCTTGAGCTTGTGTTCCTTTGAAAGAAGTAGGATCGTACTTCTCTTGTTGAGGAACAAACTTCGTCTTGGGGTATTGATCTTCTTCCCACTCAACTCCATTAGCATTAAACTTTCGTTCAAAACCAACAGCTTGATTCTTCCGGTGCCTTCCTTGCTTGCGTACAATTTCCTCAAATTGCTTACTTCCGGCAAGGCTCTTGTACACACCTTTCTCTATAATTCCCTTCAATAACCTATTTTCTTGTTCAAGTGTAACTTGGCTAAGAGAATCATTAGTGGAATCAAGAGAACTACTAGAAGCAACAACATTGGATTTAGCATGATTATTGTTACTACTAGAATAAGAATCTTTCTTGTTCTTGTTACTAGACTTGACTTGTGGCATGTAGGTAGATAAGAGTAAACGCTTGGCAATGTAAGAAGAACTTTTCTTGCGAAGATCATCATTGATTTCCCTTAAAAACTCATGCTCTTGCTCAAGGTTGAGCTTTTCAAAGCGTAACTTCTCATGAGTCTTTAAAAGTTCTCAATGATCTTCCAAGATAGCTTCATGAGCTAACTTAAGAGTGTTTAGTTCTTTAGTTAGGCGCTCAATTTTCTCCTTATCATTGTCATTCATTTTATCTTGATTAGCATGATTAATTGATGTTTCATCATAGTATTCATCACTAGAGTTGTCAACAAGTAAATCAACATCACCTAACAAGTCATCTTCATCACTATTGAAATCAATATACTCGGGGTGTGATACCTTTGGGCCTTTAGCCATGAAGCATCTTCCAATTCCTTCATTTGGGGAGTCAAATATGTCGTAGGAGTTGGTTGACACAAGTGCTAGACAGGAAACACCTTCATCTTGAGTATATTCGGAGTCGGAGTGATAGCTTCTCTCGGAGTGATTGTCGGAGTCGGAGCCGGATACCCATTCACCAACATGAGCTTGATGTCTTCATTTTGTATAGCTCCTTGATGACTTGTCCTTCCTTTCCGAATCCTTGCTTCTCCGGGATGTTCTTCGTTCATAACGATCATCTCTACTCCTTCTTTCTCTTGATGGTGATTCTTCTCTTCTACTTCTTCTTTTTGGAGAATCTTCTCTTCTTTTGTAGGGAGCCGTACACTCATTGGAATAGTGTCTGGGTCTTCCACAATTGTAGCAGTTACGCTCGCGACTACAAGATCTTTTGTCATTGTAGGACCTTGACTTGGAACTTCTTTCCTTGCTTCTACTCTTGTAGAACTTGTTGAAGTTATTCACCATTAGGCTCAATTCTTTATTGAAGGTTTGTTTCTCACTTGATGATGTGGGAGCTTCACATGAAGCTTTGTAAGCACCACTTGACTTGTTGTGGAGCTCTTCCTTATCCTTGAGTGACATCTCATGAGCAACAATTCTTCCAATGACTTCCGTTGGCTTGAGATCTTTGGGAATCATTTGGATCAATGTGCACACGGCATCATATTTTCCATCCAAGGCTCTTAGGATCTTCTTGATGATGAATTTGTCAGTCATCTCTTCACTTCCTAAGCCAGCAATCTCATTTGTGATGAGAGCAAGCCTAGAGTACATTTCAGCGACGCCTTCACCATCATTCATTTTGAACTTGTCAAGTTGACTTTGAAGCACATCCAATTTGGATTCCTTGACGGAGTCGGTACCTTTGTGCATATCAATCAAAGTATCCCAAATTTCCTTTGCATTCTTAAGATGGCTGATTTTGTTGAATTCTTCGGGGCACAATCCGTTGAAGAGAATATCACAAGCTTGAGCATTGTATTGCAGCATCTTCAACTCTTCTGCGGTAGCTTCACGGTTCGGTTCTCTTCCATCAAAGAATTCACCTTGCAAGCCAATACACATAATAGCCCAAACGGCGGGGTTATGTCCAAGAATATGCATTTTCATCTTATGCTTCCAACTAGCAAAATTTGTACCATCAAAGTAAGGACCTCTGCGGTGATAATTTCCCTCGCTAGACACCATACTCTCCTAGGTAGTGAAACCAAGGCTATGACCACTAAAAGCTATGGAAATTAAAGCAAATGGAGACCAAAGCTCTGATACCACATGTAGGATCGAAAGTATGTCTAGAGGGGGGTGATTAGACTACTTGACCAAATAAAAATCTAGCCTTTTCCCAATTTTAGTTCTTGGTAGATTTTAGTAGCTAGGCACAAGTCAAGCAATCAACCTACACATGCAATTCTAAGAGTATACCAGCGGAATGTAAAACAATTGCATATGAAGGTAAAGGGAGGAGTTTAAGGAGGCAAATGCAATGTTGACACAGAGATTTTTTATCCGTGGTTCCGATAGGTGGTGCTATCGTACATCCACGTTGATGGAGACTTCAACCAACGAAGGGTAACGGTTGCGCGAGTCCATGGAGGGCTCCACCCACGAAGGGTCCACGAAGAAGCAACCTTGTCTATCCCACCATGGTCGTCGCCCACGAAGGACTTGCCTCACTAGGGTAGATCTTCACGAAGTAGGCGATCTCCTTTCCCTTACAAACTCCTTGGTTTAACTCCACAATCTTGAAGGAGGCTCCCAACTGACACCTGGGCAATCTAGGAGACACCATGTCACATCCCTAGTTCTGGTATGCACTAGGCTAGCCCTTCATGTGAGCATCATGTTTAAATTCTAACGAAATTTGAATTGAGGAATTTTCAAAAGCCTCAAAAGACCTCTAAAAATAACCAACAGTTAAATCTCATCAAATGACTCCAAGAAAATGTTCCTGTTATTCTATGAAAATATTGGCATGAGGTAAAATGCAAACCAATATTTTTGGAGTGACTGAAATATTTATTTTGGGCCTTTTGAATTAAATCAATGACATATTTGAGTTGGATTTATTTCTATTATATAAGAAATAAAGCTCAAACATTTTTGTAAGTTGCATGTGACTTGGGATAGACCTGAGCTCGCCTAACAATTTACAGAAAGTTTATAAAAATGATTTGATGTTCTAAATCAAATCAAAACAAATAACAGAAATAGAAAAACATAAATAAAAGAGAGAGAGACTAACCTGGGCCAACTTACCTGGTGCCCACCAAAGCCCACCTGGCCGGCCTGCTGCTGTGCGGCCCAGCCCACAGCGGCCTGCCAGTCATCCCTAACCTCTGCCAGTAGGCAGAGGCGGGACAGCGCACGCGCGCGCGAGGCACCACGCTCCTCCCTGCTCGCCTACCTCATCGAGGCGCCTCGAAGGCCCTCCTCGGCGCCGCTCTGGACCCCTGACCCCCTCACTCTTTCTCGCACACCCGACCGCTACCGTCACTGCCGCTCGCCGCTGCCGCGCCCTGAGCCACCTCCTCGCCTCCCCGATGCATCCATCGGCCCCGCCGCATCGCCCTGGAGCTCTCCGCCAACGAACACGACACCGGAAGCCCCGTATCATTGTCCCCGACCTCGTTTCAAAGCTTCGGCCACCGGAGATCATCGTCGTCGATTCGCTGACCCCGGCGCATCCCCGAGCTCGCTGACCACCTCATCGCCCTCGCTGTGAGCTCCACTGCGTTTCCCCTCCCTCCTTTTGCTCTCCCCCACACCGTAGCGCCAAACCCGACCTTGGCCGAACTCCGGCCGCTGCGGATGACCTCGCTGTGCTGAAGTCCGGCCACCTCACGCCCTCCCCCTGCCACCGTTGGATGCGCACGAGCCCCAGTTCCTCGTAGATGGACTTGGCCATCGATTTGATCGCCGGAGCCGCCGTCCCGATCATTGCCGCCGCGTCTGTGTGCTCGCCGGCATTGAACTCCGGTGAGATGACATGGACCATCATTAGCAGCTAACTGCCCTGCTAATTAACCATCAGAATCAATGATAGTGGGCCCCGCCGAGCTAATTATTTTTAGTTAGGGTTTAATTAGCCACATATTTAGCACTGTTACAATGATAGGTAGGCCCCACAAGTCACATTTGACTCTGGTCAATGCTGACGTCACCCTGACATAGTGTTGACGCAGTAAATACTTTTCTGGATTTATTCTAATTCGAAATAACCAGGAAATTCCAGAAATTGATAGTAACTTCAAAAATTCCTAGTAATTCAACCGTACCTCACATTGAAACAAATTATATATGAAAAATGATCAGAAAAATTCAATCTAACCATCTGTACCATTTTCATGCATGTTTGAACAACCTAAGGTTGCTGTATATGGCAACTTACATAAATGGCATTTGAATTTCACATATGGAGTTTGGATTTGAACTTAGGGTTCAAACCAACTTCATTTAACTTTGTTGCTAGTTGCATTAGCTCAAAACACGAGCATGTTGCCATGTCATGATCATGCATCATAATGTGCATTGCATTGATTGTATTTCTCCTCTGTTGCCGATATCTGTCCCCTCTCGGTAGACGATGTTCCGACTATGTGATCGATGACACCGATGAAGAACTATATTATCTTCAGAAGTGCCACGCAAGCAAACCCCCCTTGTTCATTCCGATACAATCCCTCTCTCTCCCTCCTGCTCTCTTTTACTGCATTAGGACAACAACGATTCAACTGTTACATGCTGCGGTAGTTGAACCCCTTTCCTCTGCATGACCTGTCATTGCCGCAGTAAATAGATGAAACCCACTAGCACGAGTAGGAGTTGTTTGAGCCCTGATGTGCCTACTCGTTCATGCTTGTTTGTCATTCCTGCTATTGCTTAGAGTTGTGTCAGGTATGATTCATCAGGGATGAATTGGAGGTGTGTGAACATGTCCTACTGTTGAGTGCTAAGTGTGTCAACACGATTTGGTAAAGGTAGCGGTGAGAGGCCATGTAGGAGTACATGGTGGGTTGTCTCATTGAAGCCGTCCTTAGGAACTGAGTTTTGTGTTTGTGATCCATGAACAGCTACTACCACACATTGGGTTCCGGTAACTCGACCCCTCTCGGCTTATTAATCAACTCGATCTCTGTCTAGGAGTTGCAACTAGTTTCTGGTGTTTGTAGGTAGTGTTAGTAGTCTACCAAGTGGCACCCGGTACAGGTGGGCTTGGGACAGACTAGGCACAGTGGCACGGTGTACCAAGTTGCACCCGGATGGTGGGCTTGGGAACCCTGCTCGCATCGTTTGGGGCCGTGAGCGACACCCCGGCCAGATCTCCTTGCGGATGGAACCCGAATAGGCGATAAACCTGGACGAGAGACTTGTGTGGTTAGTCAGGTCGTGGCCGACACCCTCGCTGGGCTTCCGCTTGAAGGTTGCCGAGTACAAGTCGTGTAAACGGCGGTAAGTGGTGAGAGCGTGTGTGAAGAAGTACACCCCTGCAGGGTTAATATGATCTATTCGAATAGCCATGTCCGCGGTAAAGGACTTCTGGGTTGCCTATACAGTTCATAGAAAAGTGAAAGTGGATACTCTAAAATACGCAAGATAAGCGTGAGTGCTATGGATGGCGTTCTCGTAGGGAGACGGGAGCGGATCCATAGTGGTGTATTGTTAATATGTGGACTCGTGTGCGCCACCTCAAAAGAGTTACTTGCAGTCGTAGTTTAGCATAGCCACCGAGTCAAAGCTGCCTTGCTGCAGTTAAACCCCACCATCCCCTTTGTTGATAATGATGCATATGTAGTTAGTTCTGATGTATGTCTTGCTGGGTACATTTGTACTCAGGTTTGCCTATTTTACGTTTTTGTAGAGACTTCCGTCTCACTAGTAGTTCCGCGTGGACTTCAACATTTAGCTTGTTACCTCAGCTACGATCTTGTGCTCTCGGCAGGATCTGGTAGATAGTCAGGCTTCTCAGCCTTTTTCATTTGTAGTCTGTACTCAGACATGTTAAGCTTCCGCTTGTGTTTTGACTTGTATGCTCTAATTGTTGGTTCATGCAACCCATGGTTGTAATATCTCGCTCCTCGGAGCCTATTGAATAAAATAATTGAGTTGTAGAGTCATGTTGTGATGCCATGTTGTATTTGCACATATCGAGCATATTGTGTGTATGTTATTGAAATGCTTGGTATGTGTGGGATCTGACTATCTAGTTGTTTATCCTTGGTAGCCTCTCTTACCGGGAAATGTCTCCTAGTGCTTCCACTGAGCCTTGGTAGCTTGCTACTGCTCCGGAACACTTAGGTTGGCCGGTATGTGTCCTTCTTCGTTCCTGTGTTTGTCCCTTCGGAGAAATGTCACGCGGTGTCTACCGGAGTCCTGTTAGCATGCTACAGCCCGGTTTACCGGAGTCCTGCTAGCCCAGTTGCTACAGCCCGGATTCACTCGCTGATGACCGACACGTTCATTGCTGGGTCATGTATGCCTGTCCCTGTAAGTTAGTGCCACTTTGGGTTCACGACTAGCCATGTCAGCCCGGGCTCCTTGTCATATGGATGCTAGCGACACTATCATATACATGAGCCAAAAGGCGCAAATGGTCCCGGGCCTGGTAAGGCGACACCCGTGGGAATACCGTGCGTGAGGCCACAAAGTGATATGAGGTGTTACATGCTAGATCGGTGTGCCATTGAGTCGGGGCCCTGACAGCTTTGGTATCAGAGCCTGACTGCCTGTAGGATTACCAAGCCAAACTGGTCGAAGTTGAGTCTAGAAATTCTTTAGTTATATAAGGGAATTGATTGTGGGATGGAACGTAAGGCTCTTTTTACTTCTTATCCCTTATGCCTTCTGATCCGAGTCATCTTATCTTTCCTACGGGGTTAAGGAACTAGGCTTCTCATCCTTCTATTAGGATTGTAGCGACCTGACCCAAAATCGGTCAAATCTCTGTGTCTGTACCATCCCAAGATCATGCTGGTACTCACAGTACATCGATAAAGTAATCAAAGTTCAATCACACCTGAATTTTATTACACGATTCTCATATCGAGTCTTTATTACAAGGGAATAAATTCGGCTCAAGGCCAACTCATGAGAAATAAACTACTAATGCTGCGGAAGCGTCGAAGGTAAAGCGAGTCCATCCGACTCCAAAGGGCAATCGCCAAGCGCGGAGCGTAGCCTCACTCCTGATCGGAATATACCTCTGCAACATAAGACGTTGCAGCCATGTAGGTCAGCTTTTGGAATAAGCTGGCAAGTCATGAAGAATAACAATAATAAATTTACTACACTATATGCATTTTGGCTGTGGAGCTCTAAGTTTCATCATTTTGCGTAAAGCCAATTTTATCCTACTACAGTGGACTTGTTTGCAAATTACTACAAATTGTTGGTAGTTATTGAGATGGTTCCGCCAACCAATATCTCGTTCCCAAATTATTAAGTCATAAACCCCTCAATTAATTCATTAGTTTCAGTGTTGAGAATTCCGAATACTTCCAAGTTCCAGAGGCTCAAATGTCCGTAACCGGGGACACGGCTAATCGATTAGATCTTTAAACTCTGCAGAGGTTTGCGCACTTTCCCCGCAAGAATCATTCCCTCCCTTTAAAGTCTTCGCACTTCATGGTGTTTGAAGACGGGACGAATGAAACAGGGTCTTCCGAAGAGTTCTTCTGGCTACTGCCGGTACCCATCCAATCCTACCGTTCTTCTACATCTCGTAGTACCGTCCAGCCAGCGTCACTACTAGGGTCAACCCAGCCAGAGCCCATAATGGCTTGCGGCTGCACAGGTAAGCTTCCGGTCATGGGGCATCCATCCTTCTCTTCGTGGCTGGGTGAAGCTTTCCGCAGGATGTCATGGCGCTTCTCCATGCATCCCGGCCACCACTGGGT
>NC_041393.1:662760972-662761272 GCF_002162155.2 Triticum dicoccoides
GGTTTTATGAATAAAACCTAACCCTTCGGGGTTTCTAATCCTAGCCCTAGATCTAGGATCGGACGGGGGAGGGCGATGCCGGTGACTTACCGGACTCCGGCGACGGCGGCGGCGGCGGCGAGAGTGCGTCGGGGCGTCCGGGCGTCGGCGAGCTCCGGCGACTCGTCGGGGAGATGCGGACGAGGTCGGGGAGGGGTTCGGTGGTGTTGGGGGTGGTCGGGGAGGACTAGGGCGTCGGCGGCGAGTAAAATGGCGGCGGCGGCGGCTCGGGTTTCCGGCGAGCTCGTGAGGGAGAGGGAG
>NC_041393.1:662761483-662770114 GCF_002162155.2 Triticum dicoccoides
AGGGGATCGGGGCGATCGGGGGATCCCGGATCCTTCGGGATCCGGTCGATCTCCGGCGAGGTCGTGGCGTGGGCGAGGGGTTGGGGAAGACGGGGCGGGTCCCACGGGTCAGCGAGAGGGAGAGAGGGGCGAGGGGGTCGGGTGGAGCTGGGCTGGCCTGGCTCGGCTGGCCTGGGCCAGGCGGGGAGGGGAGGGGTGCGGCGCTGGCTGGGCCTGGGGTGGCCTGGCTGGCGCCCCGGGGGGTTTTTCTTTATTTATTTAAATAAAACAAAAACAAAAATAAAACATTATCTAAAAATATTTTATATAGGGTTTATATATACCAAAATGATCAGGGGAATATTCCCTTTCATTTGAACATTTTTCCAAAGGCAAAATCCAAACTTTATAAAAATCCATTTTTTTCAAATTCAAATAAAATTCAGATTTGAATCCAAATCCTTTGGCATTGTTTCCTCTGATGTTTTTGGAGTGTCATGTTTGCTCCTCTCATACTTTTGATCAAGTATTTATCAGGCTTAGTTTTTGAAATGTTTCCCACATGCCAAAGTTTGAAATTCAAATTCAAAACTCAAAATTCTCTGAAACTTCAAATGGCATTCAATTCAAACAGGATGCATAGGATGCTTAGCTATAATTGTAAAACATTCCAAATAGGAAATTTGGGATGTTACAAACCTACCCACCTTAAGATGAATCTCGCCCTCGAGATTCGGGTTGGCTAGCAAATAGGTGCGGATGGTCTCGACGAAGATCTTCTTCGCGTTCCCAGGTGGCTTCTTCCTCGGTGTGGTGACTCCATAGCACCTTGCAAAACTTGATGACCTTGCTGCGGGTGACTCTGCTTGCAGTCTCGAGAATACGGACGGGTTTCTCCTTGTAAGTCAGATCACTATCAAGCTGTATGGCCTCTAGGGGCACTGTGTCTCTCAACGGAACATCGGCCATGTCGGCAGGACACTTCTTCAGCTGAGAAACATGGAAGACATCATGAACTCCGGACAATCCTTCCGGCAATTCCAACTTGTACGCAACCTCTCCACGACGTTCGAGGATTTTGTATGGGCCAATGAATCGGGGTGCTAACTTTCCTTTGACTCCAAACCTCTTGATCCCACGAAGTGGAGACACACGAAGATATGCTCGGTCTCCGACTTCGTAAGTTACCTCCTTGCGCTTACTGTCGGCATAACTCTTCTGTCGCGACTGTGCTATCTTGAGTCTGTCTCGAATCAGCTTGACTTTCTCTTCGAAATCCCTGATAAGGTCGGAACCGAAAAGTGATCGATCTCCAACACTATCCCACAGCAATGGTGTTCTGCACCTCCTTCCGTATAGAGCTTCGAAAGGGGCCATCTTCAAACTGGATTGATAACTGTTGTTGTACGAGAACTCTGCGTATGGCAAATTATCATCCCAGCTAGACCCATAGTCTAGCACGCAAGCTCTCAACATGTCCTCCAGAATCTGGTTGACTCTCTCGGTCTGTCCATCTGTCTGCGGATGAAAAGCTGTACTGAATTCCAGCCTTGTACCCAAAGTTTCATGCAACTGCTTCCAAAACTTTGAGGTAAACTGTGTTCCTCTATCAGACACGATTTTCCTCGGAACTCCATGCAGACATACGATCCTGGTCATGTATATCTTGGCCAACTTAGCACTGGTATAGGTAGTCTTCACGGGAATGAAGTGAGCTACCTTGGTCAAACGATCAACCACTACCCAGATGGAATCATAACCTGAACGGGTCCTGGGTAATCCTGTGATGAAATCCATACCAAGTTTCTCCCATTTCCAATCGGGAATCGGCAAAGGTTGAAGTAACCCTGCTGGCTTCTGATGTTCTGCCTTCACTCGTTGACAAACATCGCATACGGCTACATACTCGGCAATTTCCTTCTTCATCCCTGCCCACCAGAAACTTTGCTTCAAATCCAGGTACATCTTGGTGTTGCCGGGGTGAATCGAGTACGGTGAATCATGAGCCTCCTGAAGAATTAGCTTCCTGAGTTCGGGATCATTGGGCACATAAATACGATCCTCAAACCATATAGTTCCGTGTTCATCCTTACGGAATCCTTTAGCTTTTCCTTCCTCCATCTTTTGCTTTATCTCATCAATTCCCTTGTCCGACTTCTGGGCTTCACGAATCCTTTCGGCCAAAGTGGACTGTACTTCCAGAGTTGCCACAAATCCTCTCGGAACTATCTCTAGTCGGAGATCTCTGAGGTCATCGACTAACTCCTGGGGTAATCCTCCTGCTGTAAGAGTATTCACATAACTCTTACGACTCAAAGCATCTGCTACAACATTAGCTTTACCGGGGTGGTAATGCAATCTCATGTCATAGTCCTTTATCAATTCTAGCCATCTCCTCTGCCTGAGATTCAATTCCTTCTGTGTGAAAATATACTTCAAGCTCTTGTGATCTGTGTAAACATCACAACGGTTTCCGATGAGGAAATGTCTCCAGGTCTTGAGTGCATGCACTACGGCTGCTAACTCCAAATCATGTGTGGCATAATTCAGCTCGTGTGGTCGTAGCTGTCTGGAGGTATAAGCTACAACTTTTCCTTCCTGCATGAGTACTCCTCCGAGTCCCTGACGAGAAGCGTCACAATATACCTGGTAATCCTTGTGTATGTCCGGCAAAATCAGTACTGGGGCTGTAACCAAACGTTTCTTCAATTCCTGAAAACTGGCTTCACAAGCCTCGATCCAAACATACTTGGCTTCCTTCTTCAACAGCTCAGTCATGGGCTTGGCAATCTTCGAGAAATTCTCAATAAACCTCCGATAATATCCTGCGAGTCCGAGAAAACTGCGGATCTCCTTGACTGTGGTGGGTGACTGCCAATCGGTGACTGATACAACCTTGGTGGGGTCAACTGCTATTCCTTCTCCTGAAATAACATGTCCGAGGAATCCGACTTCCTTCAGCCAGAATTCACATTTACTGAACTTGGCATACAAGTGATGTTCTCGAAGTTTCTCCAGAACTAGACGCAAATGTTCCTTATGCTCTTCCTCGCTCTTGGAGAAAATCAGTATATCATCGATGAACACCACGACAAACTTGTCCAGATATTCCATAAATACCTTGTTCATCAAATTCATGAAGTATGCAGGAGCATTAGTTAATCCAAACGACATGACGGTATACTCATATAAACCATACCTGGTAGTGAATGCTGTTTTGGGTATATCCTTTTCACGGATCTTCAACTGATGATACCCTGATCGAAGATCGATCTTGGAGAATACCTTGGCTCCAACTAGCTGATCAAATAGATCATTAATCATCGGTAGAGGGTACTTGTTCTTGATGGTCACGTCGTTCAACGAACGATAATCAACAACCATTCTCAAGGTTCCATCCTTCTTCTCTACCAAAAGAACTGGGGCTCCCCAAGGTGATGAGCTTGGCCGAATATATCCCTTCTCCAACAGCTCATTAATTTGGTTCTTGATCTCCTTCAAATCGTTCGGTGGCATCCGATAAGGTCTCTTGGATATTGGGGCTGTGCCGGGCAACAACTCAATCAGAAATTCAATGTCCCTGTCCGGTGGCATTCCTGGTAATTCCTCCGGAAACACATCGGGAAAGTCTTGCACTACTGGCACTTCCTCCTGAACAACTCCCGTGAGGGAATGCACCTGATTCTTCATCTGGCTATGCCTGGCTACATACTTGATCCTCTTCTGCTCCGGGGTGGTGAGCAGAATCGACTTGCGGGCACAGTCTATGTTCCCTTCAAACTTCGTCAACCAATCCATGCCTAGGATTACATCCAAGGTCTGGGTTTCCAACACTATGAGGTCTGCGGGAAATTTATGGTTCCCGATGTTGAGGGTTGCATGACAGCCTAAGCCTGCCATCATTTCTCCTCCTGCAGAACTGACGCGAAGGGGGCTTCTAAGGGTTTTAGTGGGCAACCCGTACTTTTCCACAACTACCCTTGATATGAATGAATGCGTTGCACCAGAATCAAAGAGTACCAATACTGAATGTGAATTCAATAAAAACTTACCAACCACAGTGTCTGGCTGATCATAGACGTCCTCCACGTCGATGTGGTTCACCTGAGCACGAGGGAACGGATTGGGCTTCTTCGCTGAGCCTCCATTGCCATTTCCATTCCTCTGCTTGGCCTCCGGGCAGTCGGTGGCGTAGTGCCCTGTCTTCTGGCACTTGAAACAGGTGATGTGGCTCAGATCCTTCGGAGCCGGGGCAGAACGATGCTGATTGCCATTGCCTGACTTGTTGTCCTGGTGACGGTTGTTCCCATTTCCTCCATGGTTATGACCTCCATGGTTATGATGGGTGTGCCCTCCTGAGTATGGTGCATAACGGGGCTTCTGCTGAGCTCCGAAGTTGTGTTTCCCCTGGCTGTACTTCCGCTTGCGGCTTTCTATCTGCTGCTGCTTGCCTTCAAGAATGGTGGCCTTGTCTACCAGCTCCTGGTAGTTGTTGAAGGTAGCCACAATGAGCTGCATGCTCAGTTCATCATTGAGTCCCTCGAGGAACTTCTCCTGCTTGGCGGCATCTGTGGCCACATCATCAGGGGCATAGCGAGCAAGCTTGCTGAATTCATCCACGTACTGTGCCACCGTACGGTTCCCCTGGCGTAAGTTGCGGAACTCACGCTTCTTCAGACTCATGGCTCCAGCTGAGACATGAGCAGTGCGGAAGGCCTGCTGGAACTGATCCCATGTGATAGCACCAATGGGATAAGTGGCGGTGTAGTTCTCCCACCAAGAAGCTGCAGGTCCATCAAGTTGATGTGCGGCAAAGCGCACCTTCTCAGCATCAGTGCATCCAACGGTGACTAGCTCTCTTCCGACTTTGCGGAGCCAATCATCAGCCACAATTGGCTCAGTGCTACTAGAGAACACTGGCGGATTCAACCTCAGAAATCGAGTCAAGTTGTCCACAATGGGTAGTGGCGGTGGATTGTTGGCGGTGTTGTTCTGATTCTGAATAAGGAGCTGCATCAGTGCATTCTGCTGCTGGAGCAGCTGAGTGAGCTCCGGCGGGAAACCAGTGTCACACCTCGGAGGCATCTGGTGTTTTGGAGTGGATGAGAAATTAGAATAGAACAATGGTCTATGAGGAATAACACTACCCATATGAATGCACAATCATATAACACACCAATCATTTATTCATTCCATTCAAACATGGTTCAATCTCGGTTACAAAAGCTCATGACTAATCGAAGGAAAAACATCGGCCTAACTGATCGTCGAAAAAGTAAAAGATAACATGGTGGTCGACTAAAAAGTCTTCATCAGTGGCGCCTCCTCTTGGGGTTTCCTTCAGTGGTACTCCCTTCAAAATCCTGATCATTGCTCATGAGGGGTCCTTCATCTCCACTCGGATAAAGGTCCTCTCCCAAGTCCATCTTTTCCTCTATCGCGGCAAGCTTCATCTTCAGGTCGTCGACTATCTCCATGAAGTCCGTGATTTCTTCCTCATGGCCAAGGAAGTCTGCGCGTGCCTTCTCCTCCAGTTCCAGTTCGCGGAACAAAAGCTTCCGGTGTGTCTTCGAGTTACGGCGAGTCTGAATCTCTCGTTTCCTGAGAAGACACTCCAAGTCCTGGATGTACGAGAGAGTGGAATCGTCCTCAATGGTACGGATGATATCTCCATTCCTTGCCCTGCGAGAAACCATGGCGAGGTCTGAGTGATCGAGCTCGGCCCTGTACTCCTCTCGGAGATGTCCAAGTGCTCGATAGATCGCCACGTCCCTTCCGATGATCCAGTTGAACTCGGTGAACTCAAAGTTGATAGGCTCCGTGTGTCCTCCAAAGGTTCTCCCTGGGATATGCACTTCAATCCTGTAGCGGGTGTCCGTCGGAAGTGCATTGGTTGGCTTCCCGGTGATCGAGGGCAGAGCTATCTTCAGCTTCTTTACCATCTGGACCAGCTTCCTGCCGAAGGGCATCGTCTCATCGGGCTGGCAAAACTCCGGTAGCAAAACTGGGGTGAACTCGGCGGCCATCTAGAATGTTGCAAAGGGGAGAAGAGTCAGAATAGAACAGGGGAGAATTTACGGAATGAAAAGGATTTAAAGTAAATGGTCTCTGCTAATGGCTTTCCGATCCTAGGGGTTACGATCCTACGGTCAGCGTGTGCTCTGATACCATCTCTGTAGCGACCTGACCCAAAATCGGTCAAATCTCTGTGTCTGTACCATCCCAAGATCATGCTGGTACTCACAGTACATCGATAAAGTAATCAAAGTTCAATCACACCTGAATTTTATTACACGATTCTCATATCGAGTCTTTATTACAAGGGAATAAATTCGGCTCAAGGCCAACTCATGAGAAATAAACTACTAATGCTGCGGAAGCGTCGAAGGTAAAGCGAGTCCATCCGACTCCAAAGGGCAATCGCCAAGCGCGGAGTGTAGCCTCACTCCTGATCGGAATATACCTCTGCAACATAAGACGTTGCAGCCATGTAGGTCAGCTTTTGGAATAAGCTGGCAAGTCATGAAGAATAACAATAATAAAGTTACTACACTATATGCATTTTGGCTGTGGAGCTCTAAGTTTCATCATTTTGCGTAAAGCCAATTTTATCCTACTACAGTGGACTTGTTTGCAAATTACTACAAATTGTTGGTAGTTATTGAGATGGTTCCGCCAACCAATATCTCGTTCCCAAATTATTAAGTCATAAACCCCTCAATTAATTCATTAGTTTCAGTGTTGAGAATTCCGAATACTTCCAAGTTCCAGAGGCTCAAATGTCCGTAACCGGGGACACGGCTAATCGATTAGATCTTTAAACTCTGCAGAGGTTTGCGCACTTTCCCCGCAAGAATCATTCCCTCCCTTTAAAGTCTTCGCACTTCATGGTGTTTGAAGACGGGACGAATGAAACAGGGTCTTCCGAAGAGTTCTTCTGGCTACTGCCGGTACCCATCCAATCCTACCGTTCTTCTACATCTCGTAGTACCGTCCAGCCAGCGTCACTACTAGGGTCAACCCAGCCAGAGCCCATAATGGCTTGCGGCTGCACAGGTAAGCTTCCGGTCATGGGGCATCCATCCTTCTCTTCGTGGCTGGGTGAAGCTTTCCGCAGGATGTCATGGCGCTTCTCCATGCATCCCGGCCACCACTGGGTTCTCCAGGGTGCCCGTCAACCGTCCTCCACCCAGTAGTGATTTTCCGAAGTCCTTCTTGATCATTGTAGTTCATGGGGTTGTCATCATCATTGACTCTCACATCTTGCTTATGAATTTCACTCAACCCAAAACCCGTCTACGAGCATAGCAAAATAAACTACTTCGTCCCGGGGTCATGGTAACAAGGGGATTGGTTCATCCTACCACATGATACTACTCAAGTTTAATGACTTCAAGATTTCACTACTGCATGCGTGGTGGGGTGGTGACAATTCTAATGCACAAAAACATAGGTATAGAAATAACATGATCAAGACTTGCCTTGCTGATGATCCTCGTAAGTTAAAGAGTCGTAGTAGCAAGCTTCGCACTCCGGAAACTCTACCGAGACAAACAATGAACACAATAAGCAAAACAATAGGATCACATAACACAACATAACAAAAGTAACCTAACACAACAAAGCAACCAAAACCAAAACCAAAGGAAAACTCAAAGAAAAATCACTCAAAGTTTCCCTACTTCAACCATAGCAAAAAAAAATAGTTTTTATATAATAAAAATTCCTTAATATAACCTAATCATGGTTTTAAGTTAACTTAACAGAAAAGGTTTCACTAAGCAACTAGGAGCAAAAAGAATTAATTAAAAAGCTATTATAAAACTCATTTTAGGTCTAATCCAATTTCTATAAAAAAAATAATTTAAAAACTTTTATTAATTATAAATAAAAGTTCAACTATTAGGATGACAGAAACTAACCTAGAATAACTAATCACAAGTTAAAAAATAAATTAATTTACTAATTAATTTAATAGGAAAACAGGAACTAGTTAATTAATTAGGATTAATAGGATTCTGCTTTAAACTAATTATTTATTAATCCTAAAATACCAAAGTTAATTTCTAGGGTTTGGCAATGACAAAATAAAGTTGGGTCAAAAGGAATCATGCAAAAATAATTTTTCTAACTAAAGTTATAGCAGATTTACTATTCTGACTAAAACTAAAATAAAGCCATTTTAATTATTTTTAACATAGCTAAATATATATTCTACAGAAACTATAGAAAATTTGCAATCCAACAAAAAAAGAATCATCTAAAAAATATTAAACAGAATAAAAGATATACATTTTTGAAAACAGAAACTATTCGGCTAAAACAGAAAATTCAAACTAAAAAGAAAAAGGCCTAATGGGCCTATACTGTGCACTAGGCGTAACTTAGTCTAAACGGGCCTAGGTTTAAACTAAACGAACCGGCCTAAAAATAGAAACCTAAACTAAAAATAAACCGATCGGAACCGGCCGGTTTTATGAATAAAACCTAACCCTTCGGGGTTTCTAATCCTAGCCCTAGATCTAGGATCGGACGGGGGAGGGCGATGCCGGTGACTTACCAGACTCCGGCGACGGCGGCGGCGGCGGCGAGAGTGCGTCGGGGCGTCCGGGCGTCGGCGAGCTCCGGCGACTCGTCGGGGAGATGCGGACG
>NC_041393.1:662770142-662770442 GCF_002162155.2 Triticum dicoccoides
GGTTTTATGAATAAAACCTAACCCTTCGGGGTTTCTAATCCTAGCCCTAGATCTAGGATCGGACGGGGGAGGGCGATGCCGGTGACTTACCGGACTCCGGCGACGGCGGCGGCGGCGGCGAGAGTGCGTCGGGGCGTCCGGGCGTCGGCGAGCTCCGGCGACTCGTCGGGGAGATGCGGACGAGGTCGGGGAGGGGTTCGGTGGTGTTGGGGGTGGTCGGGGAGGACTAGGGCGTCGGCGGCGAGTAAAATGGCGGCGGCGGCGGCTCGGGTTTCCGGCGAGCTCGTGAGGGAGAGGGAG
>NC_041393.1:662770591-662792415 GCF_002162155.2 Triticum dicoccoides
GGGGTCCGGTGAGCTTCGGAAGGGGATCGGGGTGATCGGGGGATCCCGGATCCTTCGGGATCCGGTCGATCTCCGGCGAGGTCGTGGCGTGGGCGAGGGGTTGGGGAAGACGGGGCGGGTCCCACGGGTCAGCGAGAGGGAGAGAGGGGCGAGGGGGTCGGGTGGAGCTGGGCTGGCCTGGCTCGGCTGGCCTGGGCCAGGCGGGGAGGGGAGGGGTGCGGCGCTGGCTGGGCCTGGGGTGGCCTGGCTGGCGCCCCGGGGGGTTTTTCTTTATTTATTTAAATAAAACAAAAACAAAAATAAAACATTATCTAAAAATATTTTATATAGGGTATATATATACCAAAATGATCAGGGGAATATTCCCTTTCATTTGAACATTTTTCCAAAGGCAAAATCCAAACTTTATAAACATCCATTTTTTTCAAATTCAAATAAAATTCAGATTTGAATCCAAATCCTTTGGCATTGTTTCCTCTGATGTTTTTGGAGTGTCATGTTTGCTCCTCTCATACTTTTGATCAAGTATTTATCAGGCTTAGTTTTTGAAATGTTTCCCACATGCCAAAGTTTGAAATTCAAATTCAAAACTCAAAATTCTCTGAAACTTCAAATGCCATTCAATTCAAACAGGATGCATAGGATGCTTAGCTATAATTGTAAAACATTCCAAATAGGAAATTTGGGATGTTACAAGGATCACATGTTACTAATCCGTAGACTTGTAAGATTGTTGGATTTAAGCCCCAGTTCAGTTTCTAATAACCCTGTGTGTTCATAGTTGGTCTCGGAACCTTGTTATTGTGCTTCTAAGTGGTTATGCCACCATTTTTGCGTGATGTCTCAGAATCTCTTTTTGAGCATTTACAGCTGTTATGCTGTCCGAGTCATCCCAGGTTTCTAAACAGTCTGATGCATTTGCAAATCCCTTCTTACCGTCCCGATGTTCCTTTGGCCAGGTTAACCACACTAACTAGTGTGTTGAGGTACTTCATTGCCTCGGTAAATATGTTGGAGCTAGTATTATGACCCTAGGTATCTTAGAGTACCACCTCATAAGCTAGCCATGATTTGTGTTCCAGTGTGATGATTCTGGCCATCATTCTCGAAAGCATCATGTGATGCCATTTAGTTAGTAGGTATTCTATTTCCGGGTTCTTGAACCTGAAACTCACCCTACTCACTTCATGTTGATAGTGTTTGCTTGTTCCTTTAGGTTATTAGTAACCTTTGCATTAGTCCTCGAGGTCTGTGGTATCTCCTTCTTCCAAATACTATGAACCACTTACGGCAGATGTTTGTTGGATCAAAAGATCACAACAGGAGTGCTCTCGATGAGTTCTCCATTCTATATTGCGACTCTGCCAGTTCTACTTTTCAGCATGGGTTATCCGGAAGAAACCTGTTGAACTTGATTCGACATACTAACCTATGCATCCACAACTCAGAAAATCGTATGTTCCTTTGAGTTGTCCCTCTTTAGTCGTCTTCTGACCCTCGTCTATCAATTGATAGTCAAGAGTATGCATGCATTCGTTCATTGATGCCTATTACTCTTGTGGTCCGTCAAGCCATTCTATTCTGGAATGACTAGGAGAAACAAACTCCAGTAGCTCATCCATATATAGGATTTGGTCAAAGCAGTTGTATTCCGCAGATCAAAATGCCAATCCAACTTTTGTTCTTTTCTACCTTGGAGTATCACCCTCTTTCATAGCAAGAGTATCGTGAGATTTGCACACCCTCTTAAGAATTCTTGATGCAGTGATACTTCTTTCCATCATTCTTCATTCCTTGGTTCCTATGTTGTTGTAACCAGAATGCCGACAAGTGAACCATGATGTGTGAATTCAATACTCCTAGCAACCTTGTTGCTTGGTAGTTAATGGACAATAATTTCATTCTTAGTGTGTTGGTTCTTGAATCATCATTCTAAGATAGATCATGCTACCTAGTCCTTATTTCCGGTGCACTCTTCGATCAATTAGTTAGGAATGTGTCAATCCTTGCTTATTTGATCACATCGCCTTGCCCTGAAAAGCAAGATTGATCTCGAGCTTAGAAACATACCAGTGGTTCGTGATTTTCCTAATATCTTCTCGGAGGTATCACCAGGTTGACACCTGACCGCTATATTGAGCTCGTGATCAAGTTGGTTTCTTGTAAACCACCCATTTCTCCAAGATTCTATGTTGGATACCCTGAACTAGTTGGTTGAGCTAAACAATAACTTGGAGAGTTGGAAGATAAAAGCTTTGCCTAGCTTAGTTCATTTCAAAGCGCTATCTTTTGTATGTGTGTTTGTTGTAGAAAGATGTTATCTTCATTGATTGGTCCTCGTGATCAGTTGTTGAACCTATCGTCTTGCCCAAACCTTGATTTGAGTGTGAGCCATCATCAAATCAAGTTAGAACCAACAATATTCGTAATGTTGTCTTACTCTTGGTTGATTCCTCGAGCATACACCATTACATCTTTTGGTTTGACCAATACTATCACATTGTTCACATAATGGTAGAAGTCCAGTGATATGGAAATTCCGATGAGTTGCTGTTGAGCCCATCAGTAACATTTTGTCTCCTCCATGATTCGTGTTGAACATCTAGCTGGTGTTGGAAACTTTGTAAGCAATGCCTTCATGTTCCGTTCATGAAGCTTATGCTTGGATGGAAGAAGTGACTTCCTCGAATTCATGTGCATTTGGTGCAAGTTGCCGCCGTGATTTCGAGAAAGATTGTTTTTGTTTCCTCTGGTACCATCCCAAATCAATTATGCATGTGCGAATGTACTCTATGGTTTGGTAGATTAATTACCTCCACTCCATATGTATTCCCTAGCACGCCAAGCCACTGATTGACTTGTTCAAGGAAAAGAAGTCTATGCTTGGGATCTAATCCATGGACTTGCGTAAAGACTTCGAAATCCTTGAGGATGGTTCCCCACCTGAACTCGGTAGTGTTTTATCATAAGACTACTATGTGGTCATGCTTGTCTGGGACAGCGTGTTCACATGTTTGTAGCAGAACCAGCTCATGTTTTGGAGCTTACTACTGTAGTCCATCTCTCGAGAATCTCGCAATGTCATCTCGTCGATTTGTGTTGCAACCTTTCTTTTCTAGACATGTTGTCTGAAATATCCTGTTACCAACCAGATCTGAATCTCAGGCAGATATGATGGTTGGAACTTCTCCAAGATCTATGATGTAGGTCCCGACAAGGTTGATGTTCTGGCCGACACACCTAGTCGGAAGATCTATCATGGTAGTATCTTGATTGAGCTATTTGACCATCTTCTCCATTAGGATTTTGTGTGACTTCCTCTAGAAGTTGCTCCTTGGGGATTCTTGTGCTCTTAGTTTCTTGGATTATACCATAACTTTTCAAACAAGTGGACTCACTATCTACTGTTGAGCTTCTCCCCAATTACTAAAATCATCCCTTGTGTTGTTTTCAACAAGGTAATCCACATCAACCATTCCAATCCGGGTATGCCATTCTACCGAACCCCTCCAAACGATCGCTCGAGAATTGCCTTAGGCTGGTATAAAGAGTTTCATTGATCTCTATATCAAAGGTAATTCTTTTTGCCACTTAAGGTAATAATCCTATGAATCACCCTCCTCCAAGATGTCTTGTTATGGTATCATGGCAACTCAACTCCTCGCTACGTTGACAACCGTTCACCACCCTCTTAGGTGTGAAATTATTGCCTACCTAGTGAACCTTTGTCATGTGTTTCACTCCATCCCTCTGGATGAATGCTTTGTGTCTCAACTCGAGAGATGTTTCAATGTCCCACTCCATGAGTTGATCATGAGTTGTTCGACCTTCGATAAGATCGATCCCTCTAGAGTTTTCCTTTCCCTTTCATTGTCATGTTAGTTGGAGTTCTCGGGGCAAGACATCGAGACAGTGATGGTGATCGAGTCAACGTTCTTTGAAGTGCCACCTGGATCGTGAAGATTATGTTAGTTTGCGATTCCCCTTTATCTTATCCTATGCTTGAATCTCGAGACGAGATTCTTGTTTAGTAGGGGTGAGCTGTCACATCCCTAGTTCTGGTATGCACTACGCTAGCCCTTCATGTGAGCATCATGTTTAAATTCTAATGAAATTTGAATTGAGGAATTTTCAAAAGCCTCAAAAGACCTCTAAAAATAACCAACAGTTAAATCTCATCAAATGAGTCCAAGAAAATGTTCCTGTTATTCTATGAAAATATTGGCATGAGGTAAAATGCAAACCAATATTTTTAGAGTGACTGAAATATTTATTTTGGGCCTTTTGAATTAAATCAATGACATATTTGAGTTGGATTTATTTCTATTATATAAGAAATAAAGCTCAAACATTTTTGTAAGTTGCATGTGACTTGGGATAGACCTGAGCTCACATAACAATTTACAGAAAGTTTATAAAAATGATTTGATGTTCTAAATCAAATCAAAACAAATAACAGAAATAGAAAAACATAAATAAAAGAGAGAGAGACTAAACTGGGCCAACTTACCTGGCGCCCACCAAAGCCCACCTGGCCGTCCTGCTGCTGTGCGGCCCAGCCCAAAGCACCCTGCCAGTCATCCCTAACCTCTGCCAGTAGGCAGAGGCGGGACAACGCACGCGCGCGCGAGGCGCCACGCCTCCTCCCTGCTCGCCTGCCTCACCGAGGCGCCTCGAAGGCCCTCCTCGGCGCCGCTCTGGACCCCTGACCCCCTTACTCTTCCCCTTCATCTCTCCCTCGCCTCTCCCTCTCGCACACCCGACCGCCACCGTCGCCACCGCTCGCCGCTGCCGCACCCTGAGCCACCTCCTCGGCTCCCCGACGCATACATCAGCCCCACCATGTCACCCTGGAGCTCTCCGCCAACGAACACGACGCCGGAAGCCCTGTATCGTCGTCCCCGACCTCGTTTCGAAGCTTCGTCCACCGGAGATCGTCGCCGTTGATTCCCCGACCCCGGCGCATCCCCGAGCTTGCTGACCACCTCATCGCCCTCGCTGTGAGCTCCACTGCGTTTCCCCTCCCTCCTTTTGCTCTCCCCCACACCATAGCGCCAAACCCGACCTTGGCCAAACTCTGGCCGCCGCGGATGACCTCGTCGTGCCCAAGTCCGGCCACCTCGCGCCCTCCTCCTGCCACCATTGGATGCGCATGAGCCCTAGCTTCTCGTAGATGGACTCGGCCATCGATTTGATCGCCGGAGCCGCCGTCCCGATCATCGCCGCCGCGTCTGTGTGCTCGCCGGTGTTGAACTCCGGTGAGATGACATGGCCCATCATTAGCATCTAACAGCCCCGCTAATTAACCATCAGAATCAATGACAGTGGGCCATGTCGAGCTAATTATTTTTAGTTAGGGTTTAATTAGCCACATAGTTAGCACTATTACAATGACAGGTAGGCCCCACAAGTCACATTTGACTCTGGTCAATGCAGACGTCACCCTGACATAGTGCTGACGTAGTAAATCCTTTTTTGGATTTATTCTAATTCGAAATAACCAGGAAATTCCAAAAATTGATTGTAACTTCAAAAATTCATAGTAATTCAACCGTACCTCAGATTGAAACAAATTATATATGAAAAATGATCAGAAAAATCCAATCTAACCATCTGTACCATTTTCATGCATGTTTGAACAACCTAAGGTTGCTGTATATGGCAACTTACATAAATGGCATTTGAATTTCACATATGGAGTTTGGATTTGAACTTAGGGTTCAAACCAACTTCATTTAACTTTGTTGCTAGTTGCATTAGCTCAAAACACCAGCATGTTGCCATGTCATGATCATGCATCATATTGTGCATTGCATTGATTGTATTTCTCCTCTGTTGCCGGTATCTGTCCCCTCTCGGTAGACGATGTTCCGATGATGTGATCGATGACACCAATGAAGAACTATATTATCTTCAGAAGTACCAGGCAAGCAAAACCCCCTTGTTCATTCTGATACAATCCGACTCTCTCGCTCCTGCTCTCTTTTACTGCATTAGGACAACAACGATTCAACTGTTACATGTTGTGGTAGTTGAACCCCTTTCCTCTGCAAGACCTGTCATTGCCACAGTAAATAGATGAAACCCACTATCATGAGTAGGAGTTGTTTGAGCCCAGATGTGCCTACCCGTTCATGCTTGTTTGTCATGCCTGCTATTGCTTAGAGTTGTGTCAGGTCTGATTCATCAGGGATGAATTGGAGGTGTGTGAACATGTCCTACTGTTGAGAGCTAAGTGTGTCAACACGATTTGGTAAAGGTAGCGGTGAGAGGCCATGTAGGAGTACATGGTGGGCTATCTCATTGAAGCCGTCCTTGGGAACTGAGTTCTGTATTTGTGATCCATGAACAGCTACTACCACACATTGGGTTCCGGTAAATCGACCCCTCTCAGCTTATTAATCAACTCGATCTCTGTCCAGGAGTTGCAACTAGTTTCTGGTGTTTGTAGGTAGTGTTAGTAGTCTACCAAGTGGCACCTGGTACAGGTGGGCTTGGGACAGACTAGGCACAGTGGCACGGTGTAACAAGTGTCACCCGGATGGTGGGCTTGGGAACCCTGCTCACATCGTTTGGGGCCGTGAGCGACACCCCGGCCGGATCTCCTTGCGGATGGAACCCGAATAGGCGATAAACCTGGACGAGAGACTTGTGTGGTTAGTCAGGTCGTGGCCGACACCCTCGCTGGGCTTCCGCTTGAAGGTTGCCGAGTACATGTCGTGTAAACGGCGGTAAGTGGTGAGAGCGTGTGTGAAGAAGTACACCCCTGCAGGGTTAATATGATCTATTCGAATAGCCGTGTCCGCGGTAAAGGACTTCTAGGTTGCCTATACAGTTCATAGACAAGTGAAAGTGCATACTCTAAAATACGCAAGATAAGCGTGAGTGCTATGGATGGCGTTCTCGTAGGGAGACGGGAGTGGATCCATAGTGGTGTATTGATATGGTGAATATGTGGACTCGTGTGCGCCACCTCAAAAGAGTTACTTGCAGTCGTAGTTTAGGATAGCCACCAAGTCAAAGCTGGCTTGCTGCAGTTAAACCCCACCATCCCCTTTGTTGATAATGATGCATATGTAGTTAGTTCTAATGTAAGTCTTGCTGGGTACATTTGTACTCACGTTTGCCTATTTTACGTTTTTGCAGAGACTTCCGTCTCACTAGTAGTTTCGAGTGGACTTCGACGTTTAGCTTGTTACCTCAGCTACGATCTTGTGCCCTCGGCAGGATCTGGTAGATAGTCAGGCTTCTCAACCTTTTTCATTTGTAGATGTCTGTACTCAGACATATTAAGCTTCCGCTTGTGTTTTGACTTGTATGCTCTGATTGTTGGGTCATGCGACCCATGGTTGTAATATCTCGATCCTCGAAGCCTATTGAATAAAATACTTGAGTTGTAGAGTCATGTTGTGATGCCATGTTGTATTTGCACATATCAAGCATATTGTGTGTATGTTATTGAAATGCTTGGTATGTGTGGGATCTGACTATCTAGTTGTTTATCCTTGGTAGCCTCTCTTACCAGGAAATGTCTCCTAGTGCTTCCACTGAACCTTGGTAGCTTGCTACTGCTCCGGAACACTTAGGCTGGCCGGCATGTGTCCTTCTTTGTTCCTGTGTCTGTCCCTTCGGGGAAATGTCATGCGGTGTCTACCGGAGTCCTGTTAGCCTGCTACAGCCCGGTTTACTGGAGTCCTGCTAGCCCAGTTGCTACAGCCCGGATTCACTCGCTGATGACCGACACGTTCGTTGCTGGGTCATGTATGCCTGTCCCTGTAAGTTAGTGCCACTTTGGGTTCACGACTAGCCATGTCAGCCCGGGCTCCTTGTCATACGGATGCTAGCGACACTATCATATACGTGAGCCAAAAGGCGCAAACGGTCCCGGGCCTGGTAAGGCAACACCCGTGGGAATACCGTGCGTGAGGCCGCAAACTGATATGAGGTGTTACATGCTAGATCGGTGTGCCATTGAGTCGGGGCCCTGACACACCACTCTCCAAGAAGTAACAAATGGTGTGTTGATGATGAACTCCTTGCTCTTGTGCTTCAAATGATAGTCTCCCCAACACTCAACTCTCTCTCACAGGATTTGGATTTGGTGGAAAGAAGATTTGAGTGGAAAGCAACTTGGGGAAGGCTAGAGATCAAGATTTATGTGGTAGGAATGGAATATCTAGACATCAACACAAGTGTAGGTGGTTCTCTCTCAGAAAATGTATGTTGGAAGTGTAGGCATGTTCTCATGGCTCTCTCTACGAATGAAGAGTGGGTGGAGGGGTATATATAGCCTCTACACAAAATCTAACCGTTACACACAATTTAACAAACTCGGTGGGACCAAATTGTGAAACTCGGTTAGATCGATTTAGTTCATAATGTGACCGTTAGGAATTTCGGTGGGACCGACACGTCAACTCAGTGGGACCGATATCGTTAGGGTTAGGGCATAACATAATCTTGGTGAGACCGATTACACAAACTGGGTGAGACCGATTTTGGTAATAGACAAACAGAGAGTTGGTCAGGCAAACTCGGTGGGACCAATTCGCTCATCTCGGTTGGACCGAAATGTTACGAAAGGGAAACAGAGAGTTTGCATTGCAATCTCGGTGGGACTGATCGCTCATCTCAGTTTGAATGAAACCTTATGAAGGGAAATAGAGAGATTACAATCCCATCTCGGTGAGACCGAAAAGACTAGGGCTTCTGGCAATGGCTATGTCAACTGAACTCGGTGGCGTCGGATAGAAGGTTGCGGTAGGGCCGAGTTTGTCTTTTGGTTTGGGACATATGTGGATATGAGAAAGTAGTTGAGGGTTTTTGGAGCATATCACTAAGCACTTTGAGCAAGAAACTCATTAAGCAACACCTCACCCCCTCTTGATAGTATTGGCTTTTCCTAGGGACTCAATGTGATCTTGGATCACTAAAATGAAAAATGTAGAGTCTTGTGCTTTGAGCTTGACCCAATCCTTTTGTCCTTAGCATTTTGAGGGGTCCATGTTTCTCATCCATGCCATGCCAAATATTGAGCTTTCCTGAAATATTTATCTTGAAATAGCATTAGCTCAATGAGCTATATGTTGTTGGGAATTACCAAAACCACCAAGGGATAGTTGCACTTTCAGTTGTGCTGCATCATCCCTTCCTCTTTGGGAAAATACCGACGCAGCTTCAAGCGACATGACATGGTCAAGTAACATGACCTCTAGAACAGGATTACCGTACCGCTCTGGTGCGGATCGTGCTCTGCCAGACCTACGCGGTTCTGTAGCAACTTGATGTGTAGTTTCATCATGTTTATCATTAGCTTCCTCTCCAGTTAGTGTAGGCATCACGGGAATAGATTTCTCGGATGAACTACTTTCCAAATTGAGAGTAGGTGCAATTACCTCATCAAGTTCTACTTTCCTCCCACTCACTTCTTTCGAGAGAAACTCCTTCTCTAGAAAGGTTTCGTTTTTAGCAACAAATATCTTGCCTTCGGACTTGTGGTAGAAGGTGTACCCAATTGTTTCTTTAGGGTCCTATGAAGACACATTTCTCCGATTTGGGTTCGAGCTTACCGGGCTAAAGCCTTTTGACATAAGCATCACATCCCCAAACTTTAAGATACGACAGCTTAGGTTTGCTGCCAAACCACATTTCATACGGTGTCGTCTCAACTAACTTTGACGGTGCCCTGTTTAAAGTGAATGCAGCTGTCTCTAATGCATAACCCCAAAATGATAGTGGTAAATCGGTAAGACCAAACTCGTAACTCAAATATTCTCCTCCACAATCAAATTGTAGAAACTTTATTTTCTTGTTACTGTCGGATATCGGGTTCCGAAAAAACCCTTGAGGTTTGAACACTAGGGTGCGCACGAAGATTTCCCCCTACCGAATCTTGCTCTCAGCCTCGCCGCGACCCCTAAGCTTAGCTAGATGAACTCACAGCACAAGAGACACAAGATTTATACAGGTTCGGGCCACCGTTGTGTTGTAATACCCTACTCCTGTGTGGTGGTGGTGGATTGCCTCTTGGGATAATGATGAACAGTACAAAGGAAGAACAGCCTCGCGAGGAGAGGTGTTCTTGTGCTTGGCGGGTTGCTCGGGGAGGAATTCATCCGTCCCTGCTACTGTGGTGGCTAGTCCTATTTATAGAGGCCCTGGTCCTCTCCCCCAAATATTGAGCGGGAAGGGATCCAACAACGGCCATTTTGAAAGGGGACAACTAGTACATGCTATCCTGACTAAAGGTGGTCTTCACCTATCAAAGGCGCTGGCGGTGACGCCGTCTTGGGCTCCACGATGACCTCCGTCCTACTGGTCTTGGTCTTGTTGCACCGATATGGAAACCTTTGCCTAATGCCTCGGTACTCCACACCTGCGCTTGCCCCCTTAGTACCAAAGAGGAAATGAGGACACTACGTGCGCTGGCGCCCGCCTGGCCTTGGTCGTCATGGCTTGCGTCATGGGAACCTTGCAGGTACCCTTCGCCTTGATCTCTCCACCTCCTCGCGAGCCTGCCTGGTGAGGCCGCTCCTGAGGAGGCCTTGTGTCGTCCGCCCTGTGAGGCTTGGCCCCTGATGTCTACTACACAACCTTCTTCTTGTAGACATTGTTGGGCCTGCAAGTGCACAAGTTTGTAGGACAGCAGCAAATTTTCCTCAAGTGGATGACCTAACGTTTATCAATCCGTGGGAGGCATAGGATGAAGATGGTCTCTCTCAAACAACCCTGCAACCAAATAACAAAGAGTCTCTTGTGTCCCCAACACACCCAATACAATGGTAAATTGTATAGGTGCACTAGTTCGGCGAAGAGATAGTGATACAAGTGCAATATGGATGGTAGATAACGGTTTTTGTAATCTGAAATAATAAAAACAGCAAGGCAACTAATGATAAAAGTGAGCGTAAATGGTATTGCAATGATAAGAATCAAGGCCTAGGGTTCATACTTTCACAAGTGCAAGTTCTCTCAACAATAATAACATAGATAGATCATATAACAATCCCTCAACATGCAACAAAGAGTCACTCCAAAGCCACTAATAGCGGAGAACAAACGAAGAGATTATGGTAGGGTACGAAACCACCTCAAAGTTATCCTTCCTGTTCTATCTATTCAAGAGTTCGTAGTAAAATAACATGAAGCTATTCTTTCCGCTCAATCCATCAGAGTTCATACTAGAATAACACCTTAAGACACAAATCAACCAAAAAACCTAATGTCACCTACATATTCCATTATCACCTCAAGTATCCGTGGGCATGATTATACGATATGCATCACACAATCTCAGATTCATCCAACCAACACATAGTACTTCAAAGTGTGCCCCAAAGTTTCTACCGGAGAGTCAAGAAAACGTGTGCCAACCCCTATGCATAGGTTCATGGGCGGAACCCGCAAGTTGGTCACCAAAACATACATTAGGTGGCACGTGATATCCCATTGTCACCAGATAAACACGACAAGACATACATCATGTGTTCTCAAATAAAGACTTAATACGATAAGATAAGTTCAAGGGGGAAAGTCAATTCATCACAAGAGAGTAGAGGGGGGAGAAACATCATAAGATCCAACTATAATAGCAAAGCTCGCGATACATCAAGATCGTGCCATAGAGAGAACACGAGAGAGAGAGAGAGATCAAACACATAGCTACTGGTACATACCCTCAGCCCCGAGGGTGAATGAGGGAGTCCTGGATTAGGGGGTGTCCGGATGTCCGGACTATGACCTTTGGCCGGACTCCCGGACTATGACCTTTGGCCGGACTCCCGGACTATGAGATACAAGATTGAAGACTTCGTCCCGTGTCCGGATGGGACTTTCCTTGGCGTGGAAGGCAAGCTTTGCGATATGATATGAAGATCTCCTCCCATTGTAACTGACTCTGTGTAACCCTAGCCCTCTCCGGTGTCTATATAAACCGGAGAGTTTTAGTCCGTAGGACGAACAACAATCATACCATAGGCTAGCTTCTAGGGTTTAGCCTCTGTGATCTCGTGGTAGATCAACTCTTGTACTACCCATATCATCAATATTAATCAAGCAGGAGTAGGGTTTTACCTCCATCGAGAGGGCCCGAACCTGGGTAAAAACATCGTGTCCCTTGTCTCCTGTTACCATCCACCTAGACGCACAGTTCGGGACCCCCTACCCAAGATCCGCCGGTTTTGACACCGACATTGGTGTTTTCATTGAGAGTTCCTCTGTGTCGTCACCTTTAGGCCCGATGGCTTCTACGATCGTCAACCACGACGCGGTCCAAGGTGAGACTTTTCTCCCTGGACAGATCTTCGTATTCGGTGGCTTCGCACTGCGGGCCAAGTCGCTTGGCCATCTGGAGCAGATCGAAAGCTACACCCCTGGCCATCAGGTCAGGTTTGGAAGCTTAAATTACACGGCCGACATACGCGGGGACTTGATCTTCGACGGATTCGAGCCATAGCCGAGCGTGCCGCACTGTCTCGATGGGCATGACCTAACTCTGCCGCCGGACAGCGCCCAGAGTGCCGCTCAGGTGCCCGCTCCGATCATTAGCTCGGAGCCGACTGTGCTAGTCGGGGATGGACGGCTGGACGCCGCCCCAGGAGACGCAATCTCTACGGCGATAGAGCCGAATACCAGCCTAGTCCTTTGCAAGGCCCGTGACTCCAAGGTGCCGGACTCCGTTTCGGACTCCGAATCTCCTGCACCCCTTCCAATTGAACCGATTGGGCTCCGATCATGGAGTTCACCGCCGCGGACGTCTTTCAGCACTCGCCCTTTGGCGATATCCTGAACTCCCTAAAGTCTCTCTCTTTGTCAGGAGAACCCTGGCAGGACTATGGTCAGCAGGGTTGGGATGCGGACAACGAAGAAATTCGAAACCCACCCACCACCCACTTTGTAGCCACTGTCGATGATCTAACCGACATGCTCGACTTCGACTCCGAAGACATCGACGGTATGGACGCCGATGAAGGAGACGACCAAGAACCAGCACCTATAGGGCACTGGAAGGCCACCTCGTCATATGACATATACATGGTGGACACCCCCAAAGCAGGGGATGGCGATGAAAAAGCAGAGGACGACCCCTCCAAGAAGCAACCCAAGCGCCGACGTCAGCGGCGCCACTCTAAATCCCACCAAAGTAAGAACGGCGAATCCGGCACCGGAGATGTCAACACCCCGGACAGTGCCGAAGACATCCCCCTCCAGCAGGATTCAATGCAGGAGGACGAAGGAGCCAGCCCTCATGAGAGAGTGGCCGACAGAGAGGTCGAGGACGACAATTATATGCCTCCCTCCGAAGACGAGGCAAGCCTCGACGACGACGAATTCGTCGTGCCAGAGGATCCTGTCGAACAAGAGCGTTTCAAATGCAGGCTTATGGCCATGGCAAGCAGCCTCAAGAAAAAACAGCAGCAGCTTAGAGCTGACCAAGACCTGCTAGCCGACAGATGGACTGAAGTCCCGGCGGCCGAAGAGTATAAACTCGAACGCCCCTCCAAGAGTTACCCAAAGCGCGGGCTGCTACCCCAACTAGAGGAGGAAGCAACTAAATCTACATCACCAGCGTACGATGCGCCCGATCGGCCACCCCGTGGCCGCGACAGAGAGGCCCTTCAGCCCTCAATCCAAGCCGGACCCCGGCGCCGCTCTAAGAATACCAGAGCACGGGGAAACGCAATAGACCTGCGAGACATATTGGAGGATAAGGCAAGGCAAACAAGATCGATCTACGGATCGCGTGGGCGCCCCACATCACGTGACGATAACCGTCACACTGGATATGATAAATACGGCCAGGCCGAATACAACAGACCAAGCTCATCCGAGCTGCGTCGTGATATAGCCCAGTACAGGGGCGCCGCACACCCACTATGCTTCACAGACGAAGTAATGGATCATCAAATCCCCGAGGGTTTTAAACCCGTAAACATCGAATCATAGAATGGCACAACTGATCCCGCGGTATGGATCGAGGATTATCTCCTTCATATCCACATGGCCCGTGGTGACGATCTACATGCCATCAAATACCTCCCGCTCAAGCTGAAAGGACCAGCTCGACATTGGCTTAACAGCCTGCCAGCAGAGTCAATTAGTTGCTGGGAGGACCTGGAATCCGCATTCCTTGACAACTTCCAGGGCACTTATGTGCGACCACTAGACGCCGATGACCTAAGCCACATAATCCAGCAACCAGAGGAATCGGCCAGGCAATTCTGGACACAGTTCCTAACCAAGAAAAATCAAATAGTCGACTGTCTGGATGCCGAGGCCCTTACAGCCTTCAGGCACAACATCCGCGACGAATGGCTTGCCCGGCACCTAGGACAAGAAAAGCCGAAATCTATGGCAGCCCTCACAACACTCATGACCCGCTTCTGCGCAGGCGAAGACATCTGGCTAGCTCGTAGCAATAACATAACCAAAAGCCCTGGCAATTCGAATACCAAGGACAACAATGGCAGGTCACGTCGCAACAAGCACAAGCGCCGCATTAACAGCGACAATACTGAGGATACGACAGTCAATGCCGGATTCAGAGGCTCTAAACCCAGTCAGCGGAAGAAGCCATTCAAAAGAAACCCTCCAGGCCCATCCAGCTTAGACCGGATACTCGATCGCTCGTCCCAGATACACGGCACCCCCGAACAACCAGCCAACCACACCAACAGGGACTGTTGGGTGTTCAAGCAGGCAGGCAAGTTAAGTGCCAAAACCAGAGACAAGGGGCTGCATAGCGATGACAAGGAGGAGCCCCGGCCGCCGAACAACAGAGGACAGAAGGGATTCCCCCCGCAAGTGCGGACGGTGAACATCATATACGCAACCCACATCCCCAAAAGGGAGCGGAAGCGTGCTCTCAAGGATGTCTATGCGTTGAACCAGTCGCCCCAAAGTTCAACCCATGGTCCTCCTTCCCGACCACTTTTGATCGAAGGGACCACCCCACTAGCATCCGTCACGGCAGACTCGCCGCATTGGTCCTAGACCCAATCATTGACGGATTTCACCTCTCCAGAGTCCTCATGGACGGCGGCAGCACCCTGAACCTGCTTTATCAGGATACAGTGCGAAAAATGGGTATAGATACCTCAAGGATTAAACCCACAAAGACAACCTTTAAAGGCGTCATACCAGGTGTAGAAGCCAGCTGTACAGGCTCGGTTACACTCGAAGTGGTCTTCGGATCCCCGGATAATTTCCGAAGCGAAGAGTTAATCTTCGACATAGTCCCATTCTGCAGTGGCTATCACGCCCTGCTCGGACGAACCGCATTCGAAAAATTCAATACGGTGCCGCACTACTCATATCTCAAGCTCAAGATGCCAGGCCCTCGCGGAGTCATCACGGTAAATGGAAACACCGAACGCTCTCTCCGAACAGAGGAGCACATGGCGGCTCTGGCGGCGGAAGTACAGAGCAGCCTCTCAAGGCAACTCCCCAATCCGGGTGTTAAGCATCCGGACAATGTCAAGCGCGCCCGAAGCAACCTACAACAAAGCCGACTGGCGCGTTCCAAGCAAGCATAGCAGCGCGGCACCAGCCCCAGCCCCCGCCGGACGGTGATATCGGTACCACGCGTACTTAATTACGCTTTGAAAATACCATGGACATAAGGGGTGGGGCACAACTACGGCACGCCCAGAATGCGGCTCAACCGCACTTAGGGGCTCCCTATTCTGCTGTTTCTTTTTTATATACTTTCAGGACTCAACTAGTCGGAGGGCCTATCTGGCAATACACTCGCCGAACACACGATGCAACAGCCAGGGCAAGAACAAGCCGCGTCGAATGTCCAGGTGGTCTCTATAACGAGTTAAATACCTGTTTTTACTTAAAGTCCCGCAACTTGCCCCTGGAGGGGGACATGTCAAATAATCCCACCTCTTGCTTATCACACTATTTGTATCGTTCTGCTTTCATAGCAGCCCTTTTTAGTAAACAAGACATAGGTCTTACCAATTATTGTATTCATCTATTTTTATACATATATGTTCAGTCATGACATTACGCAACCGTACACTTTGGTACGGCCAATACATCAGGGGCTTAAGCACCCCATAACGTGGTGTGAGAAGACCGAACACTCTCTTGAGTGCGGCACCCCGAACTTATATCACTATATGCATCGGCTCTGAATCATGTCTTGGGTCAACAGTTGGGTTTGCCCGGCTCCCATGTTTTGGTACCTTATGTTCCGCCATGTTGGCTAAGGTAGCGCTGGGAGAACTAATGCGATTGTGCCCCAGTTGAGCTGGGTTAACACCTCAATAAAAATGACCGTCATGATAGTGCGAGAGACCGATCGCTGTTCGCGAGGTTTTTTCGAGTCCTTAAAGAATTATGCCGCTTAGAGCGAGGAGCCGGATTTATCTGGCCTAGGCATGGATAGTGCTCCGAACTCGGTCTTCCGAATACTAGGGGCTTCGCCGAAATTTAAAATTATAGAATTCTATGGCTAAGTGAGAGTGATAAAGCATTATAAGTCCGATGGCCTGGTTCATTGTGCTGAGCGCCTCCCTAGATGGACCCAAGAATGGGAACAAGAGCGCTCAGGTTTATCCCGAACACCCCAGCACTCGTGGCATGGGGGTAGAAGCCGACGACTTGCATCTCTCAGATTTGATAAACGGCCGCACAGAAGGTAATATTTTAAATTAACAAAGTGTTGCTTAACGCATATGAACAAAGTTTTCAGTGTACAGGATAACAGATGCGAGTCTACTCAAAAATTACATCTTTGGAGCATTCACCCGCTATAAGGCGGGCACCCTTTAGGACGCCCTTATAATACATCTCGGGCGTGCGATACTCCTTGCCCGGCGGTGGCGCGTCCGTCAAAAGCTTCTCCGCGTCCAGCTTGCCCCAATGCACTTTAGCACGGGCGAGGGCCCGACGGGCACCTTCAATACAGACGGAGCACTTGATGACCTCAATCCACGGACACGCGTCCACCAGCTGCCGCACCAGACTGAAGTAGCTCCCAGGCATGGCTTCCCTAGGCCACAGCCGAACTATGAGGCCCTTCATGGCCTGTTCGGCCACCTTGTGGAGCTCGACCAGCTGCTTCAGCTGGTCGCTCAGGGGCACCGGATGTTCGGCCTCAGCATACTGAGACCAGACCACCTTTTCCATCGAGCTCCCCTCCTCGGCTCGGTAGAACACGGCAGCATCAGACACACTACAGGGCAGATCGGCGAATGCTCCCGGAGAGCTCCGGATTCGGGTAAGTAACAGATAATTTACTTTTATATTCTTGCTTTGTATAAAGAATGCCTTACCCGCCGCTATCTTCTTCATTGCCTCGATCTCCTAGAGGGCCTTCTGGGCTTCGGCCTTAGCGGTCTTGGCACTCTGAAGAGCCAAGGCGAGCTCGGACTCCCAAGTCTTCGAGTCATGCTCCAAACTCTCGTGTTTTTCCACGAGAGCCTGGAGCTCTTGCCGCACCTCCGCCACCCGCGCCTCCTGCTTCTCTCGCTCGGTGTGCTCCAAGGCCGCACTGTTTTCAGCCTTGGACACCGCCTCCTTCAGGGTCGCCACCTCGGCTGTGGCCCCTGCAACATTTACGTTGGTACTGCCATTATTTGCAACCAAGTATTTTTATATACATTTACATGTGGTACTACATACCCTTCTTGTCCTCGAGCTACTTCTTGGCACGGCCGAGCTCGCTCTCGGACCGCTCGAGGCTCTCCTTCAATGCATTGACCTCCGCAGTCAGTGCGGCAGAGGTCAGCAGCGCAACCTGCATTCCCATATTGACATATTTTTGTTAGACTCCTGCGTATATCTTTTTAGATCCTCAGCTCGGCTTTTCTTTCCGAACGCCGAACTGAGCATCAGGGGCTACTGTCTATGCGGTAAAAATTTTATATGTTTTGAACACATACCTCAAAGCCTGTTAACAGACTTGTGCAGGCTTCTGTCAGCCCGCTCTTGGCGGACTGAACCTTCTGAATCACCGCACTCATAACAGTGTGGTGTTCCTCGTCGATGGAGGCACCGTTAAGCACCTCCAGCAAATTGTCCGGCGCCTTCGGATGGACGGAGGTCGCCGGTGTCGTAGGCTTGCCCTTCTTATGAAGGCGCCGCCTATCGGACTCTAGAACCGTTGATGGCTCCGGAGCAGTGTCCGGCCCGAGGCCAGACTTAGATCCCTCTGAGGCTTTACCCCCTTTGGGCCTGGAGTCCGGGAGGTCTCCTTGAGGCGCCTCTAGGACCACCTCCTCCTAGTTCAGTCCCTTTTGGGACTCCACCTCGGCGTCGTCCGCAGGGAGAGGGGAGGAGGCCGTCGGAAGTGAAGCGCTGTTCACATCTGACGAATTCAGGGAGCCGCTTGACGAATCGCCGAGCTGAGCTCTGGGCGGACTGCACAATTAAATTCGGCGTCAGAAGCTACCGAATAATAGAGGAGCGCCATAAGTCATTCGGGTAACCAGACACTTACGATTTTGCCAGGGGCTTGACCCTGGATGGCCATTCCTCCCCGCCGTCTTCGGCATTGTAGGCGTAGTCCGGCAGAAGGGTCTTCCCCTTCTTGGACCCTCCGGCCTCCCCAGTTGGGGCGGCCTTTCTTTTCTTTCCTCCCCCAGTTGGAGGGGGGGAGGCTTCTTCTTCTTCTTCCTCCTCGTCTTCAGAGGCGGAGGGTGCTTCGGGGTTGTCGGGCAATGAATCCGACACCACCAGGCGCCGGGAGCTCTTTCGAGTCCCTGTGGCCTTCTTCTTGGCCTTCTTCTCTGGCACCACGTGAGGTGCCGGAACCAGCAGCCCCATCAATCGGGCGTCCGCTGGGTCTTCTGGTAGGGGAGCCGGACAGATAACCTGCCCGGACTTCTTCAGCCAGTCCTGTTAAAGGTACGGGAGTTTAGATCCCGCATAGAGTCAGACTATGAAAGACAAGAGTCCCGTAAAGGGTAGAATAGCTTACCTCGTTGGCCTGGCGCCTCGAGCTGAATCCGCGATCTTCGGTAGCGGATGTGGGGGCCTCGGCGCCCTTGAACAGCACCTTCCAGGCATCTTCGTACATGGTGTCGAAGAGCCCGCTCAAGGTTTGGTGCTGTGCCGGATCGAACTCCAACAATTTGAAGGCCCATTGTTGGCATGGGAGGACCCGACGGATAAGCATGACCTGGATTACGTTGACGAGCTTGAGATTCTTGTTCACCAGCTTTTTGACGCAGGTTTGGAGTCCGGTCAGCTCTTCCGAATCTCCCCACGTTAGGCCCGTCTCTTTCCAGGAGGTGAGCCGTGTGGGAAAGCCAGATCGAAATTCGGGGGCCGCTTCCCATTTGGAGTCGCGCGGCTCGGTGATGTAGAACCACCCCGATTGCCACCCTTTTATTGTCTCCACAAAGGAGCCCTCGAGCCATAGGATGTTGGCCATCCGACCCACCATGGCACCTCCGCACTCCGCTTGGTGGCCGCCCACTACTTTCGGCTTGACATTAAGAGTCTTCAGCCATAAGCCGAAGTGGGGCTGGATGCAGAGGAAGGCCTCGCACACGACGATGAATGCCGAGATGTTGAGGACGAAGTTCGGGGCCAGATCGTGGAAGTCCAGGCCATAGTAGAACATGATCCCCCGGACGAACAGGTGAAGAGGAAAACCCAGTCCGCGGAGGAAATGGGGAAGAAAAACAACCCTCTCATGGGGCCTGGGGGTGGGGATGAGTTGCCCCACATCTGGAAGCCGGTGCGCGATGTCATCAGACAGGTATCCGACCTTCCTCAGCTTTTTGATTTGCCCCTCCATGATGGAGGAGTCCATCCATCTACCTCCCGCTCCGGACATGATTGGAGAAGGTTGAGGTGGGAAGTGCGGGCTTGGGCGTTGGAGCTCGAGTGCGCAGGGACGGATAGGCAAAGGAGGAAGAAGGCGTAAATGGAAAGGGTAGAATCTTATCCCCTTATATGGGCGGCCGAAACTATGAGCCCCCACCGGCCTAATAAAACTCGCTTATCTCCCAAGCGCCGCGGTTAATGGCGCGGTTGGGTTACCCACGCCCGTATTGATGAGAATCCTGGAATAAGGGGACACGATCTCTGCTTTGACAAGACGTGCCAAAGAAACCGCCTCGCTAAACGCGCTGAGGTGGAACAGTAAAATGGTTTGAATAAAGGCTTGACCATGGCGTAATGTCACGCTACGGAATATGTCAGCAGATTGGATTTGTGCAGATATTATTCTCTCTACGGTGGTATGTGGAACTTATTTTTGCAGAGCCGGACACTATCCTTGTGTTCAACATCTTCTATGAAGTATTCGGAGGAGGAATCCGCCTTGCAATGCTGAAGACAATTTGCACCCCGAACTCGTCGTCATTGAAGCCTGGTTCAGGGGCTACTGAGGGAGTCCTGGATTAGGGGGTGTCCGGATGGCCGGACTATGACCTTTGGCCGGACTCCCGGACTATGAAGATACAAGATTGAAGACTTCGTCCCGTGTCCGGATGGGACTTTCCTTGGCGTGGAAGGCAAGCTTAGCGATACGATATGAAGATCTCCTCCCATTGTAACCGACTCTGTGTAACCCTAGCCCTCTCCAGTGTCTATATAAACCGAAGAGTTTTAGTCCGTAGGACGAACAACAATCATACCATAGGCTAGCTTCTAGGGTTTAGCCCCTCTGATCTCGTGGTAGATCAACTCTTGTACTACCCATATCATCAATATTAATCAAGCAGGAGTAGGGTTTTACCTCCATCAAGAGGGCCCAAACCTCGGTAAAAACATCGTGTCCCTTGTCTCCTATTACCATCCGCCTAGACGCATAGTTCGGGACCCCCTACTCGAGATCCGCCGGTTTTGACACCGACAGTGAACTACTCCCTCCTCGTCATGGAGAGCACCGGGATGATGAAGATGGCCACCGGTGATGGGTTCCCCCTCCGGCAGGGTGCCGGAACAGGCTCACGAGAGGTGTTTGGTGGCTACAGAGGCTTATGGCGGCAGAACTCCCGATCTATCTTCTCCGTGGATGTTTTTAGGGTACGTGGGACTATATAGGTGAAAGAAGTCGGTTTGGAGGTGCTCGAGGGGCCCATGAGACAGGGGGCGCGCCAGTAGGGGGGCGCCCCTATCTCCTGGCCTCCTCGAGGATCTTCTGACATGAACTCCAAGTCTCCAGGATCATATTCTTCCAAAAAATCACGTTGCCGAAGGTTTCATTCCGTTTGGACTCCGTTTGATATTCCTTTTCCTCGAAATACTGAAACAGGCAATAAAACAGCAATATGGGTTGGGCCTCCGGTTAATAGGTTAGTCCCAAAAGTAATATAAAAGTGTATAATAAAGCCCGTAATCATTCAAAACAGATAATAAAATAGCATGAATGCTTCATAAATTATAGATACATTGGAGACGTATCAGCATCCTCAAGCTTAATTCCTACTCATCCTCGAGTAGGTAAATGATAAAAGAAAGAATTTATGAAGTGTGAATGCTAGAAGGTGCACAAGTTTTATCAATGATAATTTCAATCACCTTTTCTAGCATGATAATATGTCATAACAGTAGTTCATCTCATAAAACTTCCCACGATCAAGTAACAAGCTATTCACATGTTAAAGCATAGACCATAAACTTTCAGGAATATCAAACTAGCAAACTTCATTCTCAGTCATCAAACAATTGCAATTCATCTTATTTTCAGGAATATCAAACTCCACATACTCAACTATCATATAGTCTTCTACAATTGCTAACACTCACGCAATATTAATGGTTATGGAGTTTCAATCGGATACTGAGAAAGATAGGGGCTTATAGTGTTGCCTCCCAACGTATTCACCTTTGGGTGATGTCAACAATAATAGTTCATG
>NC_041393.1:662792793-662809192 GCF_002162155.2 Triticum dicoccoides
TATATATATATCAGGATCACCCCAACACAAAGTGCTTGCCAAAGGATAAAATGAAAAAGGGAAAGGTGAAGATCACCTTGACTCTTGCAAAATGTAAAAGACATAAAGTAAAAGATAGGCCCTTCGCAGAGGGAAGGAGAGGTTGTCATGCGCTTTTAGGGTTGGATGCACAAAATCTTAATGTGAATGAACGTCACTTTATATTGCCACTTGTATATGGACCTTTATTATGCAGTCCGTCACTTTTATTGCTTCCATAACAAGATCGTATAAAGCTATTTCTTCACATCAAAAGATCATACATATTTAGAGAGCAATTTTTATTGCTTGCACCAATGACAACTTACTTGAAGGATCTTACTCAATCCATAGGTAGGTATGGTGGACTCTCATGGCAAAACTGGGTTTAAGGATATTTGGAAGCACAAGTAGTATCTCTACTTGGTGCAAGGAATTTTGGCTAGCATGAGGGCAAAATGCAAGCTCAACATGTTTGAATGATCTATGACAATATACTTTAACTGAGATGTCGGAAAACATAACCCATTACATTGTCTTCCTTGTCCAACATCAACTTTTTAGCATGTCATACTTAATGAGTGATCCCAACTATAAAAGATGTCTAGGATAGTATTTATATGTGAAATCTCTCTTCCTTCAATATTCTTTCATGAATTGTTCAAATGACCAATACAACGCTTGCTAACCTTCAATAAATTTACAACCCCTACTTCTTAGATGTGACGTCACTACTCCCCATGGGATAAGCAAATGATACATATATAATTTCAGATTTATGACAATCAACTCATTCAACCATTTACTCCTAGGATATAAGTGAAGCACACGAGTAAATGACAAACTACTCCAAAAAGATATAAGTGAAGATCAATGAGTAGCTAAATAATTATGCAACTATGCGAAGACTCTCTCTCATTAAAGATTTTCAGATCTTGGTATTGTATTCAAACAGCAAGCAAAACAAAATAAAATGACATTACAAGGATAGCACAACTCATGTGAAGAAGCAAAAACTTAGGCTCAACCGATACTAACCGATAGTTGTTGGAGAAGAAAGGTGGGATGCCTAACGGGGCATCCCCAAGCTTAGACGCTTGAGACTTCTTGGGATATTATATTGGGGTGCCTTGGGCATCCCCAAGATTGAGCTTTTGTGTCTCCTTAATTCCTTTCATATCATGGTTTCTCTATTTCTCAAAAAGCTTCATTCACGCCAAACTAAACAAGAACTCGTGAGATAGGTTAGTATAAACCAATGCAAAACCTTATCATTTTATATTGTAACAAATCACTAAAATTATTCAACATTGCATACTAAATGCCTCTGCATATTTAATACTCCTATCCTCAAATAGAATCATTAAACAAGCAAACATATGCAAACAACGCAACCATAACAGCAATCTGCCAAAACAGTATAGTCTGTAAACAATGCAAGAGTATCAATACTTCCCTAACTCCAAAAATTATGAGAAAAATACTATGGTGTAGAAGATTTATCGGAGCTCAATATGCAAAAAGTTTCAACACCATACCATTCTCTGACTTTTCTAGGGAATTTTTGCAACAGCGGTAAACTTTCTGTTTTCAAACAGCAACATGTATACTAGCAAAATAAGCATGGTAAAGGCTATCCTTGACATTTTTATTGAAACCGTCGGCGTTCTGGGAACGGGGGTCCCCAGACTTGCCTGCCTGCGGCCTGCGGCATGGCTCAAAGGGGGCCCATCACGACCCATCTTCATCAACACAAGCTCAAGACCCTCGCGAGGGGCTAAGCCTCACGAGGCGGATGACAAGGAGCTTCCTCAGGCACGGCCTCGTCAGGCTAGCTCACGAGGAGGCGGAGAGTTCAAGGCGGGGTACCTCGCGAGGTTCCCATGACGCAAGCCATGACGAACAAGGGCGCTGGCCGGGCGCCAGCCCGCACAGTGTCCTTCTTTCCTCTTTGGTGCAAGGGGAGCAAGCGCAGGCGAGAGCATCAAGCAAAGGCATCCATTTTGGTGCAACAAGACCAAGACCAGTCCAACGGCAGGATGGAGGTCACCGTGGAGCCCAAGTCGGCGTCACCACCAGAGCCTTTGACATGCGAGGACCAACTTTAGTCAGGATAAGTGTACTAGGTGTTCCCCTTCAAACTGGCCAATTGTTGGCGCCCTTCCCGCTCAATATTTGGGAAGAGGCCCAGGGCCTTTGCCTATAAATAGGGCTAGCCACCCACAGGGGAGAGGGATATAGAAATCGAGAGAGGAATCTGGGGATAAGATAGCATCTAGAATCAACCCCTCCAAAGGGACACACCACCACAAGAACAGACCCTCGCGAGGCTGTTCTTCCTTGTATTGTTCATCATCAGCCCAAGAGGCAATCCACCACGCCACACACTGGAGTAGGGTATTACACCACAATGGTGGCCTAAACCAGTATAAACCCTGTGTCTCTTGTGTTGTTTTTCTCGTAGTTTAGATCCTAGCGATTCGGCGAGGAACAGGTAGGTAGAAGGCGAAACCTCCGCGCGCACCCCAGTGTTCGAACCTCAAGGGTCTGCCGGAACCCTAAATCCGACATTTGGCGCGCTAGGTAAGGGTGCTCCGGAATTCGTCTTACGTCGCCCTGTTCTTCTCCGACCGTCGCGACCATGTCTGACGCACGCCGGGTTCGCACCGAGCACCGAGCCACCCTCGCTTCCCGCGTCGCCCAGACGGCTCCCGTTGGCGGGCGCCCACGTCGTTCCCCGTCGCCTGCCGTCAACACCGCCACCGGCCCGGCGGAGAACGAGCAGCAAGCATCGTCCTAGCACCCGTCCATGAGGCGAGACGGCCGCACCGCTACGCCCTTGCTCACCCCCGCTGGTTCTTCATCCCGAGCGCCCCGCGCGGGCATGGAAGCTCGAGCTGCGCTCATCGCGGCAAACGAGCACCTGCGCTACCGCCCCGTTGACGACGTCTATGAAGAATGGCTTGACCGAGTCACTGAACTCGTCCGCGCCGCTGGGGGCTCCCCCGCGTCATCTTTCTCGCTGCACCGCGCCCCGCCATGCGCGGGCAATGAAGCTCCTGGGGCGCCTCAGCCGCCTCCCCCTCAAGAAGGCGCCCTGGCTCCAAGGCGCGCGGTCCCTGGGCGGAACCCGCCCTGTCAGGAACCAGCGCGGCAGGAGCAGAGCTGCCAAGAGGTCCCTCGCCCTCGAGAAGCTGCCCGAGCGCTCCCTGCTCCGTCTCGTCCGACCACGCTCCTACTCCAGCACGTCAAGACCCCGCACTGCACCCAGCTGCGGTGCACAGGGAACCGCAGGACCGAGCCCTTCATCCTCCAAGGCCTCCTATGGCCACAGCGGGCTGTCGCGCCTTCACTACCGAGCTACGCACCGTCGCGTGGCCCGGCAAGTTCAAGCTAGACCTGCCTCGTCGCTATGACGGCACGGCTGACCCTACAGAGTTCCTCCAGCTCTACGAGCTGGGCATCGAGGCTGCCAACGGAGACGAGAAGGTCATGGCGAACTGGTTTCCCATGGCTCTCAAGGACGGGGCCCGCACCTGGCTTCTGAACCTGGCCCCAGGCACGATCTCCTCCTGGGACGAGATGCGCACCCGCTTCATCGCCAACTTCCAGGGTACTCGCGACTGGCCACCCGTCGTGAGCGACATGCGCCGTATCAAGCAGCAACCAGGGGAAACCCTGCAGAAGTACATCCATCGCTTCAACAACGCGCGCCTCAAGATTACCAAGGTGACCGAGGAGGCCATCATCTCAACCTTCTTTGACGGTGTGCGTGATGTCAAAATGAAGGAGGATCTCGCAATGCATGAAGATCTGTGCACATCCTTGGAGTTGTTCAACCTGGCGACCAAGTGCGCCATGGCTGAGGAAGGGCGTCTCTCCCTCCTCAAATTGCCTGCCGCAGACCCTGAAGAGAAGAAGCCCAAGGCCAAGGACGTGAAGCGCAAGGGGGTTGCCGTGCTCGCGGCAGAACCAGACACCAAGCAGGGCAGGGATCAACCCGAATCCTCCAAGGGCAGTCAGTACTGCGTGTACCACGACCTCCACACCCATAACACCAATGAATGCCAAGAGCTCCAGGCCGTGCGTGAAGGACGGACTGGCCGGTGTCCCGACCGCAGCGACCGGGGCTACGGACGAGGAGGAGGAAGGAACGCAGGACGCTGGGAAGACCGCGGCCCACATCATGGGTGGCGCGACCAACCTCGTGAGGATCGCTGGCAGGACCCGCCTCGCGAGGGAGGCTGGAGGGATCAGCCTCGCGAGGATCGCCCGCAAGGTAACGCATGCCTCCCTCCGCTACCGCCGCAACCAAGGATAAATGAGGACCGTCATCAGGACGAAGGGGCTGGGGGCTTCCAGGAACCACGTGCGATCGCCTGCATCCTAGGCGGAGCCCAAGCCCCAGCCTCTCAGTGCATCTTCAAGCAGTTCGCCCGCCAAGTGAATGCAGTCCTCCCCAAGCTCGAGGCCACGCGCCCTCTCAGGTGGTCGGCGTGTGCCATCACGTTCAGCTCAGCGGATCAGCTCAAGTGCGCGGCCATAGCCGGAGTCCTCCCGATGCTTTGTTCCCCAATCATCAGCAACGTGCTAGTCACCAGGACCCTCATCGATGGCGGGGCAGGGCTCAACGTCCTGTCCATAGAAACATTCAACAATCTCCAAGTACCCTACAGTCAGCTTCAGCCAACCAACCCTTTATCCGGAGTCACCGACGGCTCCACGATCCCGATTGGGCAAGTCCGCCTCCCTGTCACCTTCAGGGCACGTGACAGCTACCGCACCGAGCTCATCGACTTTGACGTCGCCCACATTCGCCTACCGTACAACGCCATCCTCGGGTACCCAGCGCTGGCCAAGTTCATGGCCGTAACCCACCACGGCTACAACGTCCTCAAGATGCCAGGAAGTAGCGGAGTCATCACGGTGCCCTGCGAAGAGAGAGACGCAGTTTGCTCCCTGGAGAGAGCCTTTCAGGCCGCATCACTAGAAGACCTGGATTGCGGAAGCAGGAGGCTTCTCGAGGCCGCCCCCAAGAAGAAGAAGACATCGACCGGCCCGGCCCCTCAGGAGGCAGGACCCTCTGGGCCCGCGCCTGCTCAGGGGGAACCTCCTTCCATCGCATAGGGAAGCGTGCCCGGCGCCCCCCTCAGGCAGGGCTCGGGGACTCTCCCCTGGAGGGCCGTCGACCTTGCCAAGGTCACGAGGGAGGCGCTTGGGCACCACGTGGAGGCGTGCTTCGAAGCACGTTTCCATCAAGAAGGAGCAAGGCAAGGAGGGCCAAACCCACAGGAGTTCGTCAGCAAGGCCATTCAGGAGCTACATGAGTCAAGGGTCATGAGAGGCAGCGCCGCTTACCCGTTGTGGCCCCCCATCCAGGCGAGGATGGTGGGATGCGCGTCTGCATCGACATACCAGGGCTCAACCAGGCCGCCTCTCAGGAGCGCCTCTGGCCTTCGCGAGTGGGACGCTGCTAGGGTCCACCTCACATCTACGTTCGCATGCCTTACGGCTTGCCGAATGCAGCTGCTGCGTACCAGCGCATCATGAGGGCCATCCTGGAGGCTCAAGAGGTCAGGCGTTCTGCAGCCCTGGAGGAGATGGAGATGGTCCGTGAGGAGCCACCAGTGCCTTCGGAGCCTCCCGAGGCCCCAAGGCCTGGGGGCTTGTGAGGATCTGCCCCCGCAGCCCACCGAGTCTGCTGCATCAACACCCCTTCGTCTTCAGCATCATCAGGTCACATCTTTCTAGTTTCATTTCCAGCTGGGAGCGCCCTCAGGACAGCATTATTCCCAGGCCACGTGGGTCCGTCCCTGTGGCGTGTATCTCTTTTATTTCATGTTTTTAGCTCACTCTGTTGGGGGTGCCCCTCGGGCTGCATTATCCCCAAGCCGCTCGGGTCAGACCCAGCGGCATGTACCCCTCTTGCATATATCTTAGGGCCATGTTTTCGACCCGTCATGCTTGTTGTTTGGTGCCGTTCACGGTACCTTTTTCTTCTTGGATGTCGCAAGCTTGCGCGTTAAAGGGGGGGTGCCTGAGCATCGCGACTCAGGGCTCCTACCGGCTCTCCGGCCCTCACCCTCTGGTCTGCCCACGGCATCACGCCCCGACATACCAGCAATGGCTGAGACCAGCCCGAGAGCCGGGACCCGAGGACGTAGATTTTCGACATCTAACCCAGCTTGCATGCTAAAGGGGGGTGTCTGAGCATCGCGACTCAGGGCTCCTACCGGCTCTCCGGCCCTCACCCTCTGGTCTGCCCACGGCATCGCGCCCCGGCACGCCAACGACGGCTTAGACCAGCCCGAGAGCCAGGACCCGAGGACGTAGAGCATCGGCATCTAGCCAAATTTGCAGGAACACACTCCAAGATAAGGCCCAGAACCAGGCGCAACCCGCCTTGGGGTAGGGCCCCGTGAGTCTCGAGCTGGACCACGGGTGAACCAACACACCTCGCCAGGCCTTTCGTGCCTCAATACCTCTCCAAGGCAACTAACGGCTAACCGTTGTTTGTCGCGACAAACTCTCATTTCTTCTGTGATGAGCCCGCAGGGTCTCCCCAGGAGCGTCGTCATGCGAGGCCCTCACAGTGTCTTCTTTACTCCCGTCCATGCAAACCGCTTGCGCGTTAAAGGGGGGGTACCTGAGCATCGCGACTCAGGGCTCCTACTGGTTCTCCAGCCCTCACCCTCTGGCCTTGTCCATGGCATCGCGACCTGGCATACCAGCGACGGTTGAGACTCGCTCGAGGGCCGGCACCGAGGATGTAGAGCAGAAAGGGGAGCAAGGGCGAGAGGAGAGAAGCACGTGATGACCTCACCAAGCAACCCCCTGCCGGCCAAGGCACGGACTTAGCGCCGCACCAGGAAGCATTCCCGGCCCTCGAGATAAGTCACTCTCCGGGAACACTAGCTATCGCAGCACCGTCCCTGCACTTAATACAATTCCGTCTTAGCAACGTTGCTCTCCTTTCTCACCGAATGATGGCTGCTTGAGCACCAAGGGGGACCCCTTGAGCATCGCGACTCAGGGGCTCTTACCGGGCCTCGGGCCGCTCACCTCCTGGCCTTGACCACGGCATCACGACCTGGCATAGCAGCGACGGCTGAAGCTGCCTTGGGACTGGGACCTGTCGGCGCAGAGCACCAAGCCCTCACGAGGTCTGATAGGAAGAAACTAAGCTAAGATGGAATAACCATTTCGCACTGCTTCATAATGGGGATCATATTGACAAAAGGAGCTACAAACACCTTACAAGCCCCCACGGGGTAAATTCTTGGCTCCTCGCAGGGACGAAACACGCGTACCCTAAGGAGTCCTAACTACGGGGACCATCGCGGCGGACGCCATCATCAACAGTGGGCCGTCCAGCATTGGCGCCAACCCCATAGCTCAGGGGCGGCGATGCCCGGATGAGCCCACCCTGCTCCGAGAGCGGCGCAGGCTTGGGGGTTCCTAGCTGTCGTCGCTCGTCTCCGGAGTCGCGAAGAGCTCAGTGGAGTCGCTGGATCCTCCGGCACCCCCGCCGCTTGAGGAGCTGCTAGAGGAGCGTGCGGCGGCAGGCCTGGTTCCAGCCGCTCCAGAGCTTCTGCCGCTGCCTCTGGGACAGCACTCTAGTCAGCGCCCTTCTTCGTCGAAGACCTTGAAGAGCATCACGGAAGCGCCATCAAACACCAGGTGGATCACAAGGGTGCCCCTCGCCCTGCAAACCCGGGCGATCTCGCCCCAGCCCCGGGTCATGAAGACCTTACCTGGGGTGACGACCTCGACATCCGCATCGGTCGCAGGAGTCTGGCAATCGGCATGCTGCAGCCAAAGCCTGAAAAGCCTGAAAGGTCGCAGGAATCTCGAAGGAGAAGGAAGGAGGAAGGCGAATCCAAGATAGAGGAGGCATGGCGGCGTGGAGCACAAACTCTCGGGATGAGCCCTCGGCATGGACTCCAGGAGGGACAACGCGCACCGACGTGACTCGCCGGCGCCGACGGCGGCGTCGTCCATGGCGCTCGACACCAGCTCCCGCGGGGCCCCCATGGTGGGCGTAAAACGGCAGCGGGAACCCTGGCGGCGGCCGCTCGCACCAAGGCCTCGACACCTCCTGCCGCACGCCCTCATCTCGGCGGCAGAGGACCAACCGCTTCTTCGGCGGAAGCGGGTCAGGACCCTCTTGGGGGGGCTTTCCCTTCTCTCCTGTGGAGAACCGGCGGATGGGCGCCATCAGCGCGAGACGGAGCAATGGCGAAGATGAAGAAGAGGGGGAATAACAGAGGAAGATTGACTGGAATGGCTCGCGCCGTTCCGTACTTATAGCCAAGGGAGGCCAACCGTCGGCCTCCATGACCGAAGGTAATCATGACTCGTTTCGCATGCAGGGACTTCTTGAATCCGTGCAGTTGCCGAGGCGTCATGGGGAAGCAGAGGCGCCCACGTCCAATCAACCGCCTAGCGGCGCCCCCGGGGGCTACTGTCGGCGTTCTGGTAAAGGGGGTCCCCAGACTTGCCTGCCTGCGGCCTGCGGCGTGGCTCAAAGGGGGCCCAGCACGGCCCATCTTCATCAACACAAGCTCAAGACCCTCGCGAGGGGCTAAGCCTCGTGGGGCGGATGACAAGGAGCTTCCTCAGGCACGGCCTCGTCAGGCTAGCTCACGAGGAGGCGGAGAGTTCAAGGCGGGGAACCTCGTGAGGTGCCCATGACGCAAGCCATGACGACCAAGGGCGCTGGCCGGGCGCCAGCCCGCGCAGTGTCCTTCTTTCCTCTTTGGTGCAAGGGGAGCAAGCGCAGGCGAGAGCATCAAGCAAAGGCATCCATTTCGGTGCAACAAGACCAAGACCAGTCCAATGGCAGGATGGAGGTCACCACCAGAGCCTTTGACATGCGAGGACCAACTTTAGTGAGGATAAGTGTACTAGATGTTCCCCTTCAAATTGGCCAATTGTTGGCGCCCTTCCCGCTCAATATTTGGGAAGAGGCCCAGGGCCTTTGCCTATAAATAGGGCTAGCCACCCACAGGGGAGAGGGATACAGAAATCGAGAGAGGAATCTGGGGATAAGATAGGCATCTAGAATCAACCCCTCCAAAGGGACACACCACCACAAGAACAGACCCTCGCGAGGTTGTTCTTCCTTGTATTGTTCATCATCAGCCCAAGAGGCAATCCACCACGCCACACACTGGAGTAGGGTATTACACCACAATGGTGGCCTGAACCAGTATAAACCCTGTGTCTCTTGTGTTGTTCTTCTCGTAGTTTAGATCCTAGCGATTCAGCGAGGAACAGGTAGGTAGAAGGCGAAACCTCCGCGTGCACCCCAGTGTTCGAACCTCAAGGGTCTGCCGGAACCCTAAATCCGACAGAAACTAAAGATGCAAAACATTATTCTAAATAACATAAGAAAATACTAACAAAAGAAAATGACGCTCCAAGCAAAACACATATCATGTGGTGAATAAAAATATAGCTCCAAGTAAAGTTACCGATGAACAAAGACGAAAGAGGGGATGCCATCTGGGGCATCCCCAATCATAGGCTCTTGGTTGTCCTTGAATATTACCTTGGGGTGCCTTGGGCGTCCCAAAGCTTAGGCTCTTGCCACTCCTTATTCCATAGTCCATCGAATCTTTACCCAAAACTTGAAAACTCCACAACACAAAACTCAATAGAAAACTCGTAAGCTCTGTTAGTATAAGAAAATAAAACCACCACTTAGGTACTATAATGAACTCATTATAAATTCATATTGGTGTAATATCTACTGTATTCCAACTTATCTATGGCTCATACCCTCCGATACTACTCATATATTGATCAAAATAAGCAAACAACACATAGAAAATAGAATCTGTCAAAAACAGAACAGTCTGTAGTAATCTCAATCAAACTTATACTTCTGGAACTCCAAAAATCCTGCCAAATTACGAAGGGCTGAGAAATTTGTGCACCAATCTATAGCAAAAAGAATAAGAACATAATCACGTTTCTGTGAATTAACAAAACTAATTTACTGGGTGCAAAAGTTTCTGATTTTCAGCAGGATCAATACAACTATCACCGTAAGCTATCCTAAAGGTCTTACTTGGCACTTTATTGAAACAAAAGCTATAAAACATGATTACTACAGTAGCATAATCATGTGGACACACAAAAACAGTAAGGATAAGTATTGGGTTGTCTCCCAACAAGCGCTTTTCTTTAATGCCTTTCTAGCTAGGCATGATGATGACAATGATGCTCACATAAAAGAAAAGAATCGAAACATAACGGGAGCATCATGAAGCATATGACTAGCACATTTAAGCCTAACCCACTTTCTATGCATAGGGATTTTGTGAGCAAACAACTTATGGGAACAATAATCAACAAGCATAGGAAGGTAAAACAAGCATAGTTTGAAGATTTTAAGCACATAGGGAGGAAACTTGACATTATTGCAATTCCTACAAGCATATATTCCTTCCTCATAATAGTTTTCAGTAGCATAATGAATGAATTCAACAATATAACCAGCACCTAAAGCATTCTTTTCATGATCTATAAGCATAGAAAATTTACTACTCTCCACATAACTAAAATTCTTCTCATTCAGGATAGTGGGAGTATCATAAGAGACTTGAACACTAAAAATTGTTTCCACATTAAAAGAGTAATGTACAGAAAAAGGGTAATCATAATCATGACAAGCTTTATAAATATAATCATCACTACTTTTTATAGCATAAGTTTCATCACAATAATCATCATAAGTAGCAACTTCGTTCTCATCATAATCGATTGAAACATCTCCCAAGATAGTGGAATCACTAAATAAAGTTGACACTCTTCCAAATCCACTTTCGTATTCATCACAATAAAATTCAACATCCTCCAAAATAGTGGTATCACTACTTCCTAAAGTTGACACTCTTCCAAACCCACTTTCATCAATATAATCATCATAGGTAAGAGGCATGCTATAATCATAACAACTTTGCATATCAAAACTTGGGATGCTAAAAATATCATATTCATTAAACATGGCATCCCCAAGCTTGGGACAAACATTAATTTCAGAAAATATATTCTCAAATATTTCATCCTCATCAAACATAGCTTCCACAAGCTTGGGCCTTTTCATAACATAAGCATAATCACTCTCATCATTAATAGTATAGCAATTATCATCATCACAATGAGTAGTAGGAGAAACATCATTTGGGAGGGATACCTTTTTACCTTTGTTGCCCCTTCTTTTCCTTTTCTTTTTCACATTATGTGTGGGTTCAACCTTCCTCTTTGAGCTCCTTATTGACGAGATTGGTTGAATAGAAAGCTCCTCCTCGTTACCTAATTCATCATAAGAAATAATAGGAGGATATTGGGAAGTCTCTTCCCTTTCATTAGTATTATCATCATCTTCTATTTGCTTTCTTTTCTTTATGTAATTGGCAATATAAGGATTTTCAATGCAATTCACCGCACAAAACATATAAATATCCTCTAGATCAAAATCAAGAAACCTATCAAGATTAAATTTTGGAATACCCTTAGTTATATGTTTCATTTCTTCATACCCAAAAGAAGACTAAGCTCTTTATGATGCCCAAGGGTAATCAAGTTATCAAAATTTTTGGACATGATTCGATCATGAAACAATTTGCATTGGAGATTTAAATGACCACGTTCATTGCAAAGTTCACAAGGGGCACGAAAAATATTGAATCTTTCAGCACAATCATCAAGGCTTTCTTGCAAACCTTTAGTTTTTAAATACTTATGCCTCTTCCAATATCTATTTTCTCTATTTGGTGTGTCCATGCAAATCCAATCTACTCCACAAAGATCAACATGCTTATAAGATACATTTTCATCATAACTAGTGCAATCATCATTAGTACTATGGATATTCAAAGAGTTCATACTAACAACATTGCAATCATGCTCATCATTCAAAGATTTAGTACCAAGCATTTTAACGCACTCTTCTTCTAGCACTTGAGCACAATTTTATTTTCCATCAAACTCATGAAAGAAATTAAAAAGACGAAGCGTATGAGACAAACTTAACTCCATTTTTTGTAGTTTTCTTTTATAGACTAAACTAGTGATAAAACAAGAAACAAAAAGATTCGATTGCAAGATCTAAAGATATACCTTCAAGCACTCACCTCCCCGGCAACGGCGCCAGAAAAGAGCTTGATGTCTACTACACAACCTTCTTCTTGTAGACGTTGTTGGGCCTGCAAGTGCACAGGTTTGTAGGACAGTAGCAAATTTCCCTCAAGTGGATGACCTAAGGTTTATCAATCCGTGGGAGGCGTAGGATGAAGATGGTCTCTGTCAAACAACCCTGCAACCAATAACAAAGAGTCTCTTGTGTCCCCAACACACCCAATACAATGGTAAATTGTATAGGTGCACTAGTTTGGTGAAGAGATAGTGATACAAGTGCAATATGGATGGTAGATAAAGGTTTTTGTAATCTATAATAAAAACAGCAAGGTAACTAATGATAAAAGTGAGTGTAAACGGTATTACAATGATAGGAAACAAGGCCTACGGTTCATACTTTCACTAGTGCAAGTTCTCTCAACAATAATAACATAGATAGATCATATAACAATCCCTCAACATGCAACAAAGAGTCACTCCAAAGCCACTAATAGCGGAGAACAAACGAAGACATTATTGTAGGGTACGAAACCACCTCAAAGTTATCCTTTCTGTTCTATCTATTCAAGAGTTCGTAGTAAAATAACATGAAGCTATTCTTTCCGCTCAATCCATCATAGAGTTCATACTAGAATAACACCTTAAGACACAAATCAACCAAAACCCTAATGTCACCTAGATACTCCATTGTAACCTCAAGTATCCGTGGGCATGATTATACGATATGCATCACACAATCTCAGATTCATCCAACCAACACATAGTACTTCAAAGAGTGCCCCAAAGTTTCTACCGGAGAGTCAAGAAAATGTGTGCCAACCCCTATGCATAGGTTCAAGGGCGGAACCCGCAAGTTGGTCACCAAAACATACATCAAGTGGCACGTGATATCCCATTGGCACCAAAGATAAACACGGCAAGACATACATCAAGTGTTCTCAAATAAAGACTTAATCTGATAAGATAACTTCAAGAGGGAAACTCAATTCATCACAAGAGAGTAGAGGGGGGAGAAACATCATAAGATCCAACTATAATAGCAAAGCTCGCGATACATCAATATCGTGCCATAGAGAGAACACGAGAGAGAGAGAGAGAGAGATCAAACACATAGCTACTGGTACATACCCTCAGCCCCGAGGGTGAACTACTCCCTCCTTGTCATGGAGAGCGCCGAGATGATGAAGATGTCCACCGGTGATGGGTTCCCCCTTCGTCAGGATGCCAGAACGGGCTCCCGAGAGGTTTTTGGTGGCTACAGAGGCTTGCGGCAGCAGAACTCCCGATCTATCTTGTAACACCCCAAAAATTTAACCAGGTTTTAGTTATTAAAATTTTGCCAAGAGTTTAAAATTTTTGCTTGCAAGTATATCTCTGTTGATTTCAAAACTTTTCTTTTAATATTAGGAAATTTTTCCCAAGTGGATCCTTCCAAAATATATTGGACTTATTTTCCCTCTCATTTAAAAAAACATCTCTCAATCAGGAGATTTATTTATAAAATTATTTCACCCTGAGCTTTATTCATTAATTGACTTGTTTTAAAATTTGGAGCTCTTTTTGAACTACAACCATTTGATATATTTAACTAAAAATTTCACCAAAGTTTGGAGATATCATGTGATGTCTCTAAATCACTTTTGTGCAATAATATATTTAATTCATTGCATATTTTGAGCTCTACACCCAATTTTCTTCTCTGGTCCAGAGAGCAATTTTGCACTACAACCTATTTAAAAATTTATTTAAAACTTCTACCAAAATTAGGGGAGGTCAGTAGGAGCATATTATTCCACTTTGTGCAAAAACCTATTTATGTTCTTTGAAAAATTTGAGTGAATCATCCTCTTTTTCATTCTGGTCCAGCCTTGTGATTTCTACTGCAACCCTATTTAATTTTGCTCCAAAGATCTTGTGTTTTCTCCTACTTGTAGACAGCCCTACCAAACCCCTAAATCCAGGAGCATGCACCTGGCCCCTGGAGCAGCGCGAGCTCATCCGCAGCCATGTCCACTAGCGCTCGTCGCCGCCACGATGCCCTGCAGCTACAGAAAGACGGTCGCCGATGAGCTCATCCGCGGTCGCTGCTGAACCGCCTCGAATCGCCTATATAAGGAGCCCCGAGCTCATCTCCGCACGCAGGCAGTCCCAAGCCACCTCCTGAGGACCCCCTTTGGCAGCCAATCGACCCGGGGAGGCCTCCTTCCTCATCTCCGGCGACTGCAGCCGCCGCCACTGCCCAGGCCCTGCCGGTGCCTCCAGAGCCTCCCCCTCTCCGTTCTCTTCGCCAGAAACCTCCTTATCCTCCCGTGAACCCTTCCCCCTACTCGATTTTGATCGGGAACCACCGCCGCCTCAAAACCACTTTACCACCGAAGCTTCCCTCCGCCGCAGAGCTCGCCGCCGGCGATTTCCTCCACCTCCGACGACCCTACGACTACCGGAGTGACCACCTCGGCCCCCTGAATCCGCTGGTGGCCTCAGCTTTCCGAACGGAGCCACCGTTCGCCGGCGATGATCGCCGGAGCCCCGCTCCACTCGGGCAGAGGAGGGAGACGATGCGGGCAACTGGTCAAACTTGACCAGTGGGCCAGGCGGGCCCACCGTCAGAGACCCAGCGCCGGTCCACGTGGTTAAGTGGAGGCGTAAAGGGCGCAAATACGTTTTCTCTGCACCAAAAGTGTAATCTCGTTTGAAACGTTTTCCTTTTCCTGATTTTATTAAAAACAGATTTTGACCACAGCTTTGACTGTCTATAACTTTTTAAATACAACTCCAAATGAAATGATTCTTTTTCCTACCTCTCTCAAATTTCACCTAGTTTATTTTAAGATTTATTTTAAAAAAATTCAGAACAACTTTTGGTGCTCTTTTTATTTTGTGTGTTAATTCTTTTATATTGCTAAAATAGGATTTTTGAAGAGAGGAGAAATGTTTCAAGTTTTGGAGTGCACCCTGCCTTTCCACACATTGAAGGCAAGCATTCTGAATCCCGGCATAATATTTTTGGTGTGATCGTTGATACATTTATAACACCACCGCATTTCGAAGGACTTGTTCTTTCATGTGGTATGATCATATGCATGAGTGCATATTAGTGTTTTCCATGCTGTTGGAAATGAACACACTTGTGATGATAATCATCCTCATGTGCCTAGCATGCATACCGGCAGGAACCCGGGAAAACCTCTGCCTTGGGTAGGCATGAGTTTGTCGCCGGTCTCCGTCGGGACGGTTATGTCTGGTATGGCATGGCAAGGTGATATGAGCGGTGACTCTGTTGGATGAAATATATTCGTTATACTAATCATGCAGGGAATACTTAAACCTCCTGAGTCGACCGTAGATCGAGTCTTGTTCCAGTAACCCCCATACTTGTTTCGTACTACCACTCGTCTCTACAGCAAGTAGAGTATGGTTCAGTAAGTTGTCAACCTCTTTCTAGCACACACCGTACAGAGAGGCCATGGTGGAAGATACCGGTTGTAGCTGGTAGGCAGGCCACCTGGTCCGGGGGCATGGGTGTTTCCGGTTGGGACCGAGTGGGGAGGCCACCCCTTAGAGCGCGCGATATAAATTTGATCCCATGCTACGCGAGGTTGTAGCCTCCCCACTTAGAGTTTGCTTGACAGGTGTCGTGGGTGATTCCAGACACGTGTGAGTTAAGCTGGTGTGTGCAAGTTAGGTGTGTTTTCAACAAAAAGACTGTAGACGGAATTAGTCCCGATGGACTAAAGAAATCCGTTACTCGTGGGTAAAGAGTACACCCTCTGCAGAGAATAAACCTATTCGAATAGCCGTGTCCATGGTTAAGGATTACAGTCTGGGATGGTCAGGTGTCGGTCTTAGTGTCGGTCTTCGGAGGTGAAACTGTTAACCAGAAATGGAATTACTACTTGTGACTTTTTGAAAATTATGATTATTGTTGACTAACCCGTGATATTATTATTATCGAGTATCTCTGGATGGTTCTACCTCCGGGATATTCACTATGATTGTTTCTTTTAAAGCCTTTTATGTGGTGTCGCTCAGACGCCCGACTGTGGCATTTCTTTTAAAGCCCTTTATGTGGTGTCGCTCAGACGCCCGACTGTGGCATTTCTTTTAAAGCCCTTTATGTGGTGTCGCTCAGACGCCCGACTGTGGCATTTCTTTTAAAGCCCTTTGTATGGTGTCGCTCAGACGCCCGACTGTGGCATTTCTTTTAAAGCCCTTTATGTGGTGTCGCTCAAAC
>NC_041393.1:662809532-662842785 GCF_002162155.2 Triticum dicoccoides
TTGTGGTGTCGCTCAGACGCCCGACTGTGGCATTTCTTTTAAAGCCCTTTTATGTGGTGTCGCTAAGACGCCCGACTGTGGCTTTGCTTGTTATTTATTTTCATAAATTTTAATACTACTATGTTATTGCATTTTTATAAATAACTTGCTTGCACGCATCAGAGTTTCATTTATCTTTTGTGACTGACGTCATGAGCATAAAATATTTTCAGCACATCATTGTTATATTATACCTGTGTTCATAATGTTTGCGAGTACATTCAAAGTACTCACTGGCTTGTCCCTAGCTATTGTCTTGGCCAGATTTTCTTGCACGGAGAGGAGCGACGCGATGCCAGCCCCGGAACCCACACAATGGAGATAGCAGCCTCGCGAAGATAGGAGTTAACCTGGTCAGCTGTTCCCATGGGAAATGGAGTCCCATAGACACTGATATTTCACAACCCGCTTCCGCCATCATCCACTAGAAACCATTTGTTGTACTCACAGGCCAGAATGGTCTTGTACTACATATTTTATATTCTGCTTGGAATTTCTGTATCAAGTTGGAGCCTCATCAGCTAACAGTGATCCTGGGGCTGATGAGCACGACGGTCTTTTCTGGAAATTTATTACCCGGAAAACCGGTCGTGACAGACTTGGTATCAGAGCCAGGCTGACCATTGGCTAATCCTATCTTAGCCAGGTCAATAAATTTAGGCAAACCAACCCACCAAACCATAACCAAACCCCAGCCAAGCTTCTCGTGCAAGATAGCCACACAGTAATCCCGACACCTTTTGGCAGTCGGTGCCCAACCTATCAGCCTAGCCTGTCGATCGCACACTAGTGACCGATGGCAAAAATGTCTCATTCGCAAGCGTGCGAAGGAAGACTCCGTTCCCTTTTCTATAAAAAGGGCACGCTAGCCTCAACCCAGCACAGCACAGTCTCTTCCTCGAACCCAGCCACAATGCCTGGCCCTGTCGTGCACAATGAAACCACAGCAACCAACCTTGGAGGTTTTGTGACCATACTCGCAAACCTCACCCGTCGTGCCTATGCGTTAGAGGAGCCACCAGAATATGTTGTGTACCAAGGACCCATGAGCGGTGAGGACCACCAATTCTGGGCCACTGTGCACATCTACGGTAGGGGTCTAGCACCCGAGCACCCCTACAGGTTCACCGGAAGAACAACTTCCTTTGAGCCACAAGCCATACAACTAGCTGCTCGAGAGGCTATAGTTCATCTCAGGAACTTGTCGCCTAGAGTTAACTGTCGCTCATTCCACTACTACCCCAGACGTGAAGGGTATGGTAGATCACCCCAAGTTGCCAACGGAGATCACGAGACGGATCCCGCATTGTTGCACCTAGTGCGCTATGTAAGTGCACTAGAGGCACTGTTTGACCAGATCACTATTGATTTAATTGCAGCTCGTGGAGAGCTGGTTCGTCGAGCCCCGGTGAGAGAAGAAAACGAGCCCAACACCGACAACCCAGTCGTGCTGTTTGGACAACCGATCAAGACCCCGAGATCAGCTCCAGCCGTCAGCCGAGATGCTTTGATGACCCCAGAAGTGCTTCGTCGCCTTTTGGGAGCACACTCCAACGGGATTGCGGCTAACAATCCCCACGATGGTCATCATCGCTACCCCGACCCTATCGTTCCTCCGCCATCTCCGACTAATCCCGGCAGTGAGACACGTGGAGAAGCCTCGACATCCACCAGGCACGCCCGTTTAGACATAAATGAGGTAGACTAAGCCGTACGAGTAGTATCGAGTCTGAGTGTATCCTCACTTTGTAATCGTGCGACCGTGTATATTAACGCAGCCTGTCGTTGTGCCTCTGTTTTAATAGTGGCCTTGCATTTTTGGTCAGCGCATAGTTGCATATTTTTCAGGGCACAACTACCAAAACCAACCCGACGACAACCACAGTAACACGTCTCTTTATGAGATATGTGTATCTCTGACACTGACCTGACCTTTGGAGCTAAGCTGGCAAATTTATTACCTTTCACCACGGTAAAACGATCCGGCTCCATTGCTATATAAAGGCCACCTTGTGACCTTCCCCAGCAACCCTCACTTTGTGCACCACACTCACAACTTTTTCCTGTCATGCCGAGCCCCAGCATTCATCTGAGAACCCCAGATGCAACCCCAGGTAGCTTTGTCAAAATATTGTGGGATTTTACCCGTAGTACCATGGGTTCTACCCAGCCACCTCAGTACAAGCTGTTCAAATCAAGGATCACCCCATCCACCTCGGAATATTGGGCAGCAGTACACATTCCTCCTGTAGACCCCAACCAAGATCCAACGGAAGTTTCCTTCATGGGGAAATCTATGCCAACCCCACACTTGGCCATAGAAGTTGCTGCGAAAGAAGCGATTGCTCGCCTTCGATCCGCAGTACCCTATGCCTGCGAACGAGGATATTATTACTTTCCGAGCAGTGCAGCACCCGGAGAAGTAACGTCTTTTCCCGGTGGGCGTATTGAGAGAGACCCAGTTCTGGCCAACCTTATCCAGTACATCATCGCTCAAGAGCATTTGAACCAACGAGTGATGGATTATCTCCAGAGCCTCGCAGATTTAAATCTTCAGATTGCCATCGGCAGACCACTGAGACCCGACCCGGAGAGACGCATACATCGACTCGTCAACCCACTTCCTCCGATAGAAGAGGAGTGTATCCCTTTACCGGAGATATTTTATCAGGACCCCACCCAGTTACCGTTTTCATTTTAGACGTCACTACTGTATTAGTTTTTGCAGCATTTATATTTGCGTGTATCTTATGCATGGTACCCCAAATTTGTGCGACGAGTCGAGTATTTAGTTTCTACTGGTATGAGTAATTTTTCTTCGTGATTAACTTGTGTAACCGCGAAAGATCCTAGTATGAGTTTTCTTTTTACTGAATTGTTGCATCATTTATCCCCTCACTACGTGGATTATTATTTTTTTATTCATGCAGCACCATGGCAGCAGTCTCACAACCGCTCGAACGCATATGGAACTTTTGTTTTTCACAACGGCTCTTAGCAAATCTCGAGGACGAGATTTTTCTTAAGGGGGGTAGTGTTGTAACACCCCAAAAATTTAACCAGGTTTTAGTTATTAAAATTTTGCCAAGAGTTTAAAATTTTTGCCTGCAAGTATATCTCTGTTGATTTCAAAACTTTTCTTTTAATATTAAGAAATTTTTCCCAAGTGGATCCTTCCAAAATATATTGGACTTATTTTCCCTCTCATTTAAAAAAACATCTCTCAATCAGGAGATTTATTTATAAAATTATTTCACCCTGAGCTTTATTCATTAAATGACTTGTTTTAAAATTTGGAGCTCTTTTTGAACTACAACCATTTGATATATTTAACTAAAAATTTCACCAAAGTTTGGAGATATCATGTGATGTCTCTAAATCACTTTTGTGCAATAATATATTTAATTCATTGCATATTTTGAGCTCTACACCCAATTTTCTTCTCTGGTCCAGAGAGCAATTTTGCACTACAACCTATTTAAATATTTATTTAAAACTTCTACCAAAATTAGGGGAGGTCAGTAGGAGCATATTATTCCACTTTGTGCAAAAACCTATTTATGTTCTTTGAAAAATTTGAGTGAATCATCCTCTTTTTCATTCTGGTCCAGCCTTGTGATTTCTACTGCAACCCTATTTAATTTTGCTCCAAAGATCTTGTGTTTTCTCCTACTTGTAGACAGCCCTACCAAACCCCTAAATCCAGGAGCATGCACCCATTGGATTAATTTTGGTTCATGAAATAATGTCATTTATTTCCTGTCCAGAATTGTAGTTTTGCAAGACTTGCACTAACAAGTTTCTACTTTTGGCAAACTAACCTCACCACCCTCTTGTACATCTAAAGAGACCCCAACCTGGAAGTTTTGGCTACCCCAAGAGATGCCTAGGTGCATGTGGCATTCTATCGAGCACCCTGTAGGCATGACCAGTTTTGACATGAGTTTTTGCATTGCACTGTGAGCTTGCACCTCTGATCAAACTAGCATGTCCACTAGACTCCCAGTTGCTCCTAACCTCGATCTGGTAAACCCCAACCTCACCTGCGACCTGTAGCATGCCGCGGCATTGTGTCGAGCATCTCCCGTGCATGCACTGGACGCGCCCAGAGCGCGCGTATTGCACGATGCCGTGCCCGAGCCGACACGCTGGCCCCCTGGCTTTGGCCCACACGGCAGCACCTCGCTACGCACTCCCCGCCTCGCAGCATCGCGCCAAGCCACCCTGGCACGCTACAGCACCGCCGCCAGGGCATTCTTGGCGGCACACCGGCGTCCGCAGTGGCTCCAGCCATGGGCAGCGCCGCCCAAGCCCCTCCCGCTCGCCACCTGGCCCCTGGAGCAGCGCGAGCTCATCCGCAGCCATGTCCACTAGCGCTCGTCGCCGCCACGATGCCCTGCAGCTACAGAAAGACGGTCGCCGACGAGCTCATCCGCGGCCGCCGCTGAACCGCCTCGACTCGCCTATATAAGGAGCCCCGAGCTCATCTCCACATGCAGGCAGTCCCAAGCCACCTCCCGAGGACCCCTTTGGCAGCCAATCGACCCGGGGAGGCCTCCTTCCTCATCTCCGGCAACTGCAGCCGCTGCCACTGCCATGGCCCTATCGGTGCCTCCAGAGCCTCCCCCTCTCCGTTCTCTTCGCCAGAAACCTCCTCATCCTCCCGTGAACCCTTCCCCCTACTCGATTTTGATCGGGAACCACCGCCGCCTCAAAACCACTTTACCACCGAAGCTTCCCTCCGCCGCGGAGCTCGCCGCCGGCGATTTCCTCCACCTCCGACGACCCTATGACTACCGGAGTGACCACCTCGGCCCCCTGAATCCGCTGGTGGCCTTAGCTTTCCGAACGGAGCCACCGTTCGCCGGCGATGATCGCCGGAGCCCCGCTCCACTCGGGAAGAGGAGGGAGACGATGCGGGCGACTGGTCAAACCTGACCAGTGGGCCAGGCGGGCCCACCGTCAGAGACCCAGCGCTGGTCCACGTGGTTAAGTGGAGGCGTAAAGGGCGCAAATACGTTTTCTCTGCACCAAAAGCGTAATCTCGTTTGAAACGTTTTCCTTTTCCTGATTTTATTAAAAACAGATTTTGACCACACCTTTGACTGTCTATAACTTTTTAATACAACTCCAAATGAAATGATTCTTTTTCCTACCTCTCTCAAATTTCACCTAGTTTATTTTAAGATTTACTTTTAAAAAATTCAGAACAACTTTTGGTGCTGTTTTTATTTTGTGTGTTAATTCTTTTATATTGCTAAAATAGGAGTTTTGAAGAGAGGAGAAATGTTTCAAGTTTTGGAGTGCACCCTGCCTTTCCACACATTGAAGGCAAGCATTCTGAATCCCGGCATAATATTTTTGGTGTGATCGTTGATACATTTATAACACCACCGCATTTCGAAGGACTTGTTATTTCATGTGGTATGATCATATGCATGAGTGCATATTAGTGTTTTCCATGCTGTTGGAAATGAACACACTTGTGATGATAATCATCCTCATGTGCCTAGCATGCATACCGGCAGGAACCCGGGAAAACCTCTGCCTTGGGTAGGCATGAGTTTGTCGCCGGTCTCCGTCGGGACGGTTATGTCTGGTATGGCATGGCAAGGTGATATGAGCGGTGACTCTGTTGGATGAAATATATTCATTATACTAATCATGCAGGGAATACTTAAACCTCCTGAGTCGACCGTAGATCGAGTCTTGTTCCAGTAACCCCCATACTTGTTTCGTACTACCACTCGTCTCTACAGCAAGTAGAGTATGGTTCAGTAAGTTGTCAACCTCTTTCTAGCACACACCGTACAGAGAGGCCATGGTGGAAGATTCCGGATATAGCCGGTAGGCAGGCCACCTGGTCCGGGGGCATGGGTGTTTCCGGTTGGGACCGAGAGGGGAGGCCACCCCTTAGAGCGCGCGATATAAATTTGATCCCATGCTACGCGAGGTTGTAGCCTCCCCACTTAGAGTTTGCTTGACAGGTGTCGTGGGTGATTCCAGACACGTGTGAGTTAAGCTGGTGTGTGCAAGTTAGGTGTGTTTTCAACAAAAAGACTGTAGACGGAATTAGTCCCGATGGACTAAAGAAATCCGTTACTCGTGGGTAAAGAGTACACCCTCTGCAGAGAATAAACCTATTCGAATAGCCGTGTCCATGGTTAAGGATTACAGTCTGGGATGGTCAGGTGTCGGTCTTAGTGTCGGTCTTCGGAGGTGAAATTGTTAACCAGAAATGGAATTACTACTTGTGACTTTTTGAAAATTATGATTATTGTTGACTAACCCGTGATATTATTATTATCGAGTATCTCTGGATGGTTCTACCTCCGGGATATTCACTATGATTGTTTCTTTTAAAGCCTTTTATGTGGTGTCGCTCAGACGCCCGACTGTGGCATTTCTTTTAAAGCCCTTTATGTGGTGTCGCTCAGACGCCCGACTGTGGCATTTCTTTTAAAGCCCTTTATGTGGTGTCGCTCAAACGCTCGACTGTGGCATTTCTTTTAAAGCCCTTTTTGTGGTGTCGCTCAGACGCCCGACTGTGGCATTTCTTTTAAAGCCCTTTTATGTGGTGTCGCTAAGACGCCCGACTGTGGCTTTGCTTGTTATTTATTTTCATAAATTTTAATACTACTATGTTATTCCATTTTTATAAATAACTTGCTTGCACGCATCAGAGTTTCATTTATCTTTTGTGACTGACGTCATGAGCATAAAATATTTTCAGCACATCATTGTTATATTATACCTGTGTTCATAATGTTTGCGAGTACATTCAAAGTACTCACTGGCTTGTCCCTGGCTATTGTCTTGGCCAGATTTTCTTGCACGGAGAGGAGCGACGCGATGCCAGCCCCGGAACCCACACAATGGAGATAGCAGCCTCGCGAAGATAGGAGTTAACCTGGTCAGCTGTTCCTGTGGGAATTGGAGTCCCATAGACACTGATGATCCACAAACCGCTTCCGCCATCAACCACTAGAAACCTTTTGTTGTACTCACAGGCCAGAACGGTCTTGTACTACATATTTTGTATTTGCCTGGAATTTCTGTATCAAGTTGGAGCCTCATCAGCTAACAGTAATCCTGGGGCGGATGAGCACGACGGTCTTTTTCTGGAAATTTATAGGCGGAAAACCGGTCGTGACATATCTTCTCCGTGGATGTTTTTAGGGTACGTGGGACTATATAGGCGAAAGAAGTTGGTCGAGATGTGCTTGAGGGGCCCACGAGATAGGGAGGCTCTCCCTGTAGGGGGGGGTGCCCCCCTATCTCCTGGCCTCCTCGAGGATGTTCTGACGTGAACTCCAAGTCTCTAGGATCATATTCTTCCAAAAAATCACGCTGCCGAAGCTTTCATTCCGTTTGGACTCCGTTTGATATTCCTTTTCCTCGAAATATCGAAACAGGCAATAAAACAACAATATGGGCTGGGCCTCCGGTTAATAGGTTAGTCCCAAAAGTAATATAAAAGTGTATAATAAAGCCTGTAATCATTCAAAACAGATAATCAAATAGCATGAATGCTTCATAAATTATAGATACGTTGGAGACGTATCAGCCCCTCGCGAGGGTCTTGAGTGTTTGTTGATGAAGACGGGCTGTACTGGGCCACTGGTGGAGCCATGCCGCGGGCCGTAGGCAGGCAAGTCTAGGAACTCGCATTCCTAGAACATCGACAGTAGCCCCTGGGCCCAAGGCGCGCTCGGGCTTGGCTTAGCGGCGAAGCCAAAGGGCAAGTATGGAGCGCCGCGAGCCCCAACAGCCCGTGGCCTTGGTCGATGCGTTGTGACTAATTGGACATGAGCGTCTCCGCTTCCCCACGCTGCCTCCGCAACTGCCCGACTGACAAAAAGTCTGACGCGGGCAAGGCTTGCCTTGATTGCTTTCCTTCGTCTTGCTCCAGATCCCCTTCCTCGCTCCTTGCTTCCGCAATCTCCAGATCCGCTTCGATCCCTTCCCTCTCAGCGAGTGATGGCACCCCGCAAGGCCAAGGTTGATGCGCAGCCAGCTTGGTATGCGCCGGTCCTGGACGCCCCCAATGTGTCAGAGAGGAATCTTGCCGCCACGCGCCTGCTGACAGTGGTGGAGAGCAACGAAAAGGGGGAGACCGAACTCCGGGCTGGCTCCGCCGTGCCGGAGGCTCAGGGAAGCACTTCCTATCCCTTCTTCACGAACGCCATCGTCGCAGGCTTGGTTCCTCCCTTCTCCGACTTCTTCTACGCCGTCCTCCGCCATTACAGGTTGCAGGCCCTTCATCTCCATCCCAACTCCATCCTTCTCCTATCGATTTTCGCCTATTACTGCGAGGCGCATGTTGGGGTGATGCAATCTGTGGCTCTACTGTGCCACTTCTTCCTCCTCCGAACCAATGGCGGCCACACCTCAGCGTGCGCCAATTTTGTCGGGTATGGCAAGGCCAACGCAATCTCGAAGGCCGAGAAGAGGGCCGACAGCTTCCGGAGCAAGTGGGTCATGTTGGATGCCAAGTGTGTCCACCCCCAGTTGGTGCTTCCAATGGATATGCCCCAGCCTGACGAAGGGTGGTATCGCACGAAGCTTGCTGACGATCGGGCAAAGTTGGTGGTGGAGAAGATGAACGCAGACCTGACGCCGGGCAAGGCGAAGGCGGCGAAGCTGACTGGGGCCGTGCTCCTGAGGGAGTTCTTGACGCAGCAGGTGCCTCCGCTCCAGGCGCGCTCGCGCCCCTTACGGATTCTTGGGGGTGCGGACAACAAGCTTCGCCTGAATTCGGCGACGTTGGCTGATGAGGATCTGGCTGAAGCTCTCCGCCTTTTGGTCGGGGACGACCAGTAGTATCCGCCGAATGCCCCTGTCCCTTTGTTTCTCCGCGAGGACAGGGCGCAGATGGTGGCTGCCATGCCCACCTTTGACGGACGTGGCCTGGTGCCGGCGCTGCCCCCAGTGGTCCGGGGGGCTACGACACTGGTGGACGTGTCTTTGGGTGACTCCCGCAGAGGAGGAGGAGAGGAAGAAGATGAGGAACACGACTCAGAGGCGACCCTCGAGGGGACGGGGGAGACCTCTCCCCCGCGCAGGGCCAACATCCTCCACACCTTGCCAGACGACGATGAGGCTGACGCCACCCCAGAGGAGGATCCGCACGCAATCCCGGAGAAGGGCAGGTCAGCGCTAATCTCCCGAGAGTCTGCTTCTACCCGGACGCCGCCTGGAGCCGCTTCCAGCCCTTCTGCTGCGCCTTCCCTTGCTCCTGGAGCCCTTGCGGCTGCGCCCCGAGCCACGAGGTTCTCGGGCTTCAAGCTCAGCAAGAGGAGGGTGAACTACTCTGCGGTAGACCAGTAAGTGTCCGAGCTCCATCTTGTTCTTGATTATACTGCTGGTATTTGACATTCTCCGTCGATTGGTTAGGCCGCCACCTGCGGCGAAGAAGAGGAAAGAGGACGCGGTGGTGCCATCTAGGGCCGATTCATCTGCCATGGCCGCACCCTCTTCCGTGTGGAGGGGAGGCGATGGTGTTTGCACCTCCCCTACCCAGTCATCCTCACGAGGCCTGGAGGAGCGCCCTGGTGGGGCACCAGCCCCATTTCCCCGTTGGCTCCGGAGATGCCGATACCCGATGCTGTTGCTGAGGTACCCAAGGCTCAAGAGCCCCAGTCTCCTGAGCCATGCTTACGCTGTCGCCTCCTCCTTCTACTGCGCCGCTGGTTCCAGGTCCTTCTATTGGGGAATGTAGTAATTTCAAAAAAATTCCTACATACACGCAAGATCATGGTGATGGCATAGCAACGAGAGGAGAGAGTGTTGTCCACATACCACCGTAAGTGGAAGCCTTATGACAACGCGGTTGATGTAGTCGTACGTCTTCACGGCCCGACCGATCAAGCACCGAAACTACGACACCTCCGAGTTCTAGCACACGTTCAGCTCGATGACGTCCCTCGAACTCCGATCCAGGCGAGTGTCGAGGGAGAGTTCCGTCAGCACGACGGCGTGGTGACGATCTTGATGTACTACCGACGCAGGGCTTCGCCTAAGCACCGCTACGATATTATCGAGGTGGATTATGGTGGAGGGGGGCACCGCACACGGCTAAGAGATCCAAGGGATCAATTGTTGTTGTGTCTAGAGGTGCCCCCCTGCCCCTGTATATAAAGGAGCAAGGGGGAGGGGGCGGCCGGCCTAGTAGGGGCGCGCCAAGGAGAGTCCTACTCCCACCGGGAGTAGGACTCCCTCCTTCCTTGTTGGAGTAGGAGAAGGGGGAAAGAGGGGGAGAGGAGGAAGGAAAAGGGGGCCGCACCCCTTGTCCAATTCGGACCAGAGGGGGCCTGCGCGCCTCCTTCCTTTCGGCCTCTCTCCTCTATTCCCGTATGGCCCAATAAGGCCTATATACTCCCCGGCGAATTCCCGTAAATCTCCGGTACTACGAAAAATACCCGAATCTCTCGGAACCTTTCCGAACTCCGAATATAGTAGTCCAATATATCGATCTTTACGTCTTGACCATTTCGAGACTCGTCGTCATGTCCCCGATCTCATCCGGGACTCCAAACTCCTTCGGTACATCAAAACTCATAAACTCATAATAAAACTGTCATCAAAACCTTAAGCGTGCGGACCCTACGGGTTCGAGAACTATGTAGACATGACCTAGAACTATTCTCGGTCAATAACCAATAGCGGAACCTGGATGCCCATATTGGCTCCTACATATTCTACGAAGATCTTTATCGGTCAAACCGCATAACAACATACGTTGTTCCCTTTGTCATCGGTATGTTACTTGCCCGAGATTCGATCGTCGGTATCCAATACCTAGTTCAATCTCGTTACCGGCAAGTCTCTTTACTCGTTACGTAATGCATCATCCCGCAACTAACTCATTAGTCACATTGCTTGCAAGGCTTATAGTGATGTGCATTACCGAGAGGGCCCAGAGATACCTCTCCGACAATCGGAGTGACAAAACCTAATCTTGAAATACGCCAACCCAATATGTACCTTTGGAGACACCTGTAGTACTCCTTTATAATCACCCAGTTACGTTGTGACGTTTGGTAGCACCCAAAGTGTTCCTCCGGTAACGGAAGTTGCATAATCTCATAGTTACATGAACATGTATAAGTCATGAAGAAAGCAATAGCAACATACTAAACGATCAAGTGCTAGGCTAACGGAATGGGTCATGTCAATCACATCATTCTCCTAATGATGTGATCCTGTTAATCAAATGACAACGCATGTCTATGGCTAGGAAACTTAACCATCTTTGATTCACGAGCTAGTCAAGTAGAGGCATACTAGTGACACTATGTTTGTCTATGTATTCACACATGTATTATGTTTCCGGTTAATACAATTCTAGCATGAATAATAAACATTTATCATGATATAAGGAAATAAATAATAACTTTATTATTGCCTCTAGGGCATATTTCCTTCAGTCTCCCACTTGCACTAGAGTCAATAATCTAGTTCACATCATCATGTGATTCAACACCAATATTCACATCTGTATGTGATTAACACCCATAGTTCACATCGTCATGTGACCAACACCCAAAGGGTTTACTAGAGTCAATAATCTAGTTCACATCGCTATGTGATTAACACCCAAAGAGTACTAAGGTATGATCATGTTTTGCTCGTGAGAGAAGCTTAGTCAACGGGTCTGTCACATTCAGAGCCGTATGTATTTTGCAAATATTCTATGTCAACAATGCTCTGCGCGGAGCTACTATAGCTAATTGCTCCCACTTTCAATATGTATCCAGATTGAGACTTATAGTCATCTGGATTGGTGTAAAAGCTTGCACTATTGTAACTCTTTACGACGGGCTCTTTTATCACCTCCATAATCGAGAAAACATCTCCTTAGTCCTCACTAAGGATATTCTTGACCCATATCCAGTGATCTACTTATTAGATCAAAATTGTATTCCTTTGCCAAACACAGAGCAAGGTATACAATAGGTCTGGTTCATAGCATAGCATACTTTATAGAACCTATAACTGAGGCATAGGGAATGACTTTTCATTCTCTTTCTATTTTCTGCAATGGTCGGGTCTTGAGTCTTACTCAACTTCACACCTTGTAACACAGGCAAGAACTCCTTCTTTGACTGTTCCATTTTGAACTATTTCAAAAATTTATCAAGGTATGTACTCATTGAAAAATCTTATCAAGCGTCTTGATCTATCTATATAGATCTTGATGCTCAATGTGTAAGCAGCTTCATCGAGGTCTTGCTTTGAAAAACTCTTATTCAAGTATCCTTTTATGCTATCCAGAATTTCCATATCATTTCCAATTAACAATATGTCATCCACATATAATATTAGAAATGCTATACAGCTCCCACTCACTTTCTTGTAAATACAGGCTTCTTCAAAAGTCTGTATAAAACCATATGCTTTGATCAACTCATCAAAGCATATATTCCAACTCCGAGATGCTTGCACCAGTCCATAGATGGATCGCTGGAGCTTGCACAATTTGTTAGCACCTTTAGGATTGACAAAACCTTCTGGTTGCATCATATACAACTCTTCTTTAAGAAAACCATTAAGGAATGCAGTTTTGTTTATCCATTTGCCAGATTTCATAAAATGCGGCAATTGCTAACATGATTCAGACAGACTTAAGCATAGATACGAGTGAAAAACTCTCATCGTAGTCAACACCTTGAACTTGTCGAAAACCTTTTGCGACAATTCTAGCTTTGTAGATAGTAACACTATCAGCGTCCGTCTTCCTCTTGAAGATCCATTTAATCTCAATGTCTTGCCGATCATTGGGCAAGTCAATCAAAGTCCATACTTTGTTTTCATACATGGATCTTATCTCAGATCTCATGGCCTCAAGCCATTTTGCGGAATCTGGGCTCACCATCGCTTCTTCATAGTTCGTAGGTTCGTCATGGTCTAGTAACATAATTTCTAGAACAGCATTACCGTACCACTCTGGTGCGGATCTTACTCTGTAAGACCTATGAGATACTGTAGTAACTTAATCTGAAGTTTCATGATCATCATCATTAACTTCCTCACTAATTGGTGTAGTAGTCACAGGAACAGATTTCTGTGATGAACTACTTTCAAATGAGGGAGTAGGTACAGTTACCTCATCAAGTTCTACTTTCCTCCCACTCACTTCTTTCGAGAGAAACTCCTTCTCTAGAAAGGATCCATTCTTAGCAACGAATGTTTTGCCTTTGGATTTGTGATAGAAGGAGTACCCAACAGTTTCCTTTGGGTATTCTATGAAGACGCACTTCTCCGATTTGGGTTCGAGCTTATCAGGTTGAAAACCTTTTTCATATAAGCATCACAACTCCAAACTTTAAGAAACGACAGCTTAGGTTTACTTCTAAACCATAGTTCATACGATGTCGTCTCAACGGATTTAGATGGTGCCCTTTTAACGTGAATGCAGCTGTCTCTAATGCATAACCCCAAAACGATAATGGTAAATCAGTAAGAGACATCATAGATCGCACCATATCCAATAAAGTGCGGTTACGATGTTCGGACACACCATAATGTTGTGGTGTTCCAGGTGGCGTGAGCTGTGAAACTATTCCACATTGTTTTAATTGAAGACCAAACTCGTAACTCAAATATTCGTCTCCGCGATCAGATCGCAGAAACTTTATTTTCTTGTTACGATGATTTTTCCACTTTACTCTGAAATTCTTTGAACCTTTCAACTATTTCAGACTTATGTTTCATCAAGTAGATATACCCATATCTGCTCAAATCATCTTGTGAAGGTCAGAAAATAACGATACTTGCCAAGTTCATCAACACTCATTGGATCGCATACATCGGTATGTATTATTTCCAATAAGTCAGTAGCTTGTTCCATTGTTCCGGAGAACGGAGTTTTAGTCATCTTGCCCAAAAGGCACGGTTCGCAAGCATCAAATGATTCATAACCAAGTGATTCCGAAAATCCATCTTTATGGAGTTCCTTCATGCGCTTTACACCGATATGACCCAAATGGCAGTGCCACAAATAAGTTGCACTATCATTATTAACTTTGCATCTTTTAGCATCAATATTATGAATATGTGTATCACTATGATCGAGATCCAACAAACTATTTTTATTGGGTGTATAACCATCGAAGGTCTTATTCATGTAAACAGAATAACAATTATTCTCTAACTTTAAATGAATAACCGTATCGCAATAAACACGATCAAATCATGTTCATGCTCAACGCAAATGCCAAATAGCATTTATTTAGGTTTAACACTAATCCCGAAAGTATAGGGAGTGTGCGATGATGATCATATCAATCTTGGAACTACTTCCAACACTCATCGTCACTTCCCCTTCAACTAGTCTCTGTTTATTCTGTAACTCCTGTTTCGAGTTACTAATCTTAGCAACCGAACAAGTATCAAATACTCAGGAGCTACTATAAACACTAGTAAGGCACACATCAATAACCTGTATATCAAATATACCCTTGTTCACTTTGCCATCCTTCTTATCCACCAAATATTCAGGGCATTTCCGCTTCCAGTGACCATTTCCTTTGCAATGTAAGCACTCAGTTTCAGGCTTTGGTTCAGCTTTGGGCTTCTTCGTGGGAGTGACAACTTGCTTGTCATTCTACTTGAAGTTCCCTTTCTTTCCCTTTTCCCTTTTCTTGAAACTAGTGGTCTTGTCAATCATCAACATTTGATGCTCTTTCTTGATTTCTACCTTCGTCGATTTCAACATCACGAAGAGCTCGGGAATTGTTTTCGTCATCCCTTGCATACTATAGTTCATCACGAAGTTCTAGTAACTTAGTGATGGTGACTAGAGAATTCTGTCAATCACTATCTTATCTGGAAGATTAACTCCCACTTGATTCAAGTGATTGACGTACCCAGACAATCTGAGCACATGCTTACTAGTTGAGCGATTCTCCTCCATATTTTAGCTATAGAACTTGTTGGAGACTTCATATCTCTCAACTCGGGTATTTGCTTGAAATATTAACTTCGATTCCTGGAACATCTCATATGGTCCATGACGTTCAAAACATCTTTGAAGTCCCGATTCTAAGCCGTTAAGCATGGTGCACTAAACTATCAAGTAGTCATCATATTGAGCTAGCCAAACGTTCATAACGTCTACGTCTGCTCCTGCAATAGGTCTGTCACCTAGTGGTGCATTAAGGACATAATTCTTCTGTGCAGCAATGAGGATAAACCTCAGATCACGGATCCAATCCGCATCATTGCTACTAACATCTTTCAACACAATTTTCTCTAGGAACATATCAAAATAAACATATGAAAGCAACAACGCAAGCTATTGATCTACAACATAATTTGCAAAATACTACCAGGACTAAGTTCATGATAAATTTAAGTTCAATTAATCATATTACTTAAGAACTCCCACTTAGATAGATATCCCTCTAATCCTCTAAGTGATTACGTGATCCATATCAACTACACCATGTCCGATCGTCAAGTGAGATGGAGTAGTTTCAACGGTGAACATCAATATGTTGATCATATCTACTATATGATTCACGCTCGACCTTTCGGTCTCCGTGTTCCGAGGCCATATCTGTATATGCTAGGCTCATCAAGTTTAACCCGAGTATTCCGCGTGTGCAACTGTTTTGCACCCGTTGTATTTGAACGTAGAGCCTATCACACCCGATCATCATGTGGTGTCTCGGCACGAAGAACTTTCGCAACGGTGCATACTCAGGGAGAACACTTCTTGATAATTAGTGAGAGATCATCTTAAAATGCTACCGTCAATCAAAGCAAGATAAGATGCATAAAGGATAAACATCACATGCAATCAATATAAGTGATATGATATGGCCATCATCATCTTGTGCTTGTGATCTCCATCTTTGAAGCACCGTCGTGATCACCATCGTCACCGGCGCGACACCTTGATCTCCATCGTAGCATCGTTGTCGTTACGCCATCTATTGCTTCTACGACTATCGCTACCGCTTAGTGATAAAGTAAAGCAATTATAGGGCGTTTGCATTTCATACAATAAAGCGACAATCATATGGCTCCTGCCAGTTGCCGATAACTTCGGTTACAAAACATGATCATCTCATACAAAAAATATAGCATCACATCTTGACCATATCACATCACAACATGCCCTGCAAAAACAAGTTAGACGTCCTCTACTTTGTTGTTGCAAATTTTACGTGGCTGCTACGGGCTTAGAAAGAACCGTTCTTACCTACGCATCAAAACCACAACGATAGTTCATCAAGTTAGTGCTGTTTTAACCTTCACAAGGACCGGGCGTAGCCACACTCGATTCAGCTAAAGTGAGAGAGATAGACACCCGCCAGCCACCTTTAAGCACAAGTGCTCGTAACGGTGAAACCAGTCTCGCGTAAGCGTACGCGTAATGTCGGTCCGGGCCGCTTCATCTCACAATACCGCCGAACCAAAGTATGACATGCTCGTAAGCAGTATGACTTGTATCGCCCACAACTCACTTGTGTTCTACTCGTGCATATAACATCAACGCATAAAACCTAGGCTCGGATGCCACTGTTGGGGAACGTAGTTATTTCAAAAAAAATCCTACGTACACGCAAGATCATGGTGATGGCATAGCAACGAGAGGGGAGAGTGTTGTCCACGTACCCTCGTAGACCGTAAGCGGAAGCGTTATGACAACACGGTTGATGTAGTCGTACGTCTTCACGGCCCGACCGATCAAGCACCGAAACTACGGCACCTCCGAGTTCTAGCACACGTTCAGCTCGATGACGTCCCTCGAACTCCGATCCAGCCGAGTGTCGAGGGAGAGTTCCGTCAGCACGACGGCGTGGTGATGATCTTGATGTACTACCGACGCAGGGCTTTGCCTAAGCACCGCTACGATATTATCGAGGTGGATTATAGTGGAGGGGGGCACCGCACACGGCTAAGAGATCCAAGGGATCATTTTTTGTTGTGTCTAGAGGTGCCCCCCTGCCCCCGTATATAAAGGAGCAAGGGGGGAGGGGGCGGCGGCCTAGTAGGGGCGCGCCAAGGAGAGTCCTACTCCCACCGGGAGTAGGACTCCCTCCTTCCTTGTTGGAGTAGGACAAGGGGGAAAGAGGGGGAGAGGAGTAAGGAAAAGGGGGCCGCACCCCTTGTCCAATTCGGACCAGAGGGGGGCTGCGCACCTCCTTCCTTTCGGCCTCTCTCCTCTATTCCCGTATGGCCCAATAAGTCCCATATACTCCCCGGCGAATTCCCGTAACTCTCCGGTACTCCGAAAAATACCCGAATCACTCGGAACCTTTCCGAACTCCGAATATAGTCGTCCAATATATTAATCTTTACATCTCGACCATTTCGAGACTCCTCGTCATGTCCCCGATCTCATCCGGGACACCGAACTCCTACGGTACATCAAAACTCATAAACTCATAATAAAACTGTCATCGAAACCTTAAGCGTGCGGACCCTACGGGTTCGAGAACTATGTAGACATGACCTAGAACTATTCTCGGTCAATAACCAACAGCGGAACCTAGATGCCCATATTGGCTCCTACATATTCTACGAAGATCTTTATCGGTCAAACCGCATAACAACATACGTTGTTCCCTTTGTCATCGGTATGTTACTTGCCTGAGATTCGATCGTCGGTATCCAATACCTAGTTCAATCTCGTTACCGGCAAGTCTCTTTACTCGTTACGTAATGCATCATCCCGCAACTAACTCATTAGTCACATTGCTTGCAAGGCTTATAGTGATGTGCATTACCGAGAGGGCCCAGAGATACCTCTCCGACAATCGGAGTGACAAAAACTAATCTCGAAATACGCCAACCCAACATGTACCTTTGGAGACACCTGTAGTACTCCTTTATAATCACCCAGTTACGTTGTGACGTTTGGTAGCACCCAAAGTGTTCCTCCGGTAAACGGGAGTTGCATAATCTCATAGTTACAGGAACATGTATAAGTCATGAAGAAAACAATAGCAACATACTAAACGATCAAGTGCTAGGCTAACGGAATGGGTCATGTCAATCACATCATTCTCCTAATGATGTGATCCCGTTAATCAAATGACAACGCATGTCTATGGCTAGGAAACTTAACCATCTTTGATTCACGAGCTAGTCAAGTAGAGGCATACTAGTGACACTAAGTTTGTCTATGTATTCTCACATGTATTATGTTTCCGGTTAATACAATTATAGCATGAATAATAAACATTTATCATGATATAAGGAAATAAATAATAACTTTATTATTGCCTCTAGGGCATATTTCCTTCACCTTCTGCCTCCTCTGGTGTCTTGGAATGTGTCCTTTCTGAGATGGCCCAGCTGCGAGAAGACCTCCAGGGCACCGACTCCCATCTGGTGGCCGGGCGTCTGGAGCTGGTTTCTGGCTGGCTTCACTCTGATGCCTCTGTCTGAGTGGCGCTGGGGTAGGTCGCGGCAGCTGAGGGAGTCCTGGATTAGGGGGTATCCGGACAGCCGGACTATATACTTTGGCCGGACTGTTGGACTATGAAGATACAAGACTCAAGACTTCGTCCCGTGTCCGGATGGGACTCTCCTTTGCGTGGAAGACAAGCTTGGCGATTCGGACGTTAGATCTCCTTCTTTGTAACCGACTCTGTGTAACCCTAGCCTCCTCCGGTGTCTATATAAACCGGAGGGTTTAGTCCGTAGAAAGAGAACAATCATAATCATAGGCTAGCTCCTAGGGTTTAGCCTCTACGATCTCGTGGTAGATCAACTCTTGTAATACTCATATCATCAAGATCAATCAAGCAGGAAGTAGGGTATTACCTCCATCGAGAGGGCCCGAACCTGGGTAAAACATCGTGTCCCCTGCCTCCTGTTACCATTAGCCTTAGACGCACAATTCGAGACCTCCTAACCGAGATCCGCCGGTTTTGACACCGACATTGGTGCTTTCATTGAGAGTTCCTCTGTGTAGTTGCAGCAAGGCTCGATGGCTCCTTCAATCATCAACAACAACGCGGTCCAGGGTGAGACTTTTCTCCCCGGACAAATCTTCGTGTTCGGCGGCTTCACACTACAGGCAAATTCGCTTGGCCATCTGGAGCAGATCGACAGCTACGCCCCTGGCCATCAGGTCAGGTTCGGAAACTTGAACTACACTGCCAATATCCGCGGAGACTTGATCCTCGACGGATTCAGGCCTATGGGAGGAGCGCCAAACAGTCACGATGAGCACGACTTAGGTCTAGTGTCAGACAATATTTGGGATATCGCACCTACAGTAGCTCTAGACCTAAATCCGGGGCGGATCGCATCGTCCGAGGATGGGTGGATGGACCCTGCCCTGGAGGCCGCATACTCACCAGCAGTAGAGCCGAACACAGACTCCACCTCTAAGGAAGTCTATGTCACCAGACCCCCGAACTTGTGTCCGGTTGTAGGTTCCAGACTGTATGCACCCAGGCCCATCGAATCCGATTGGGCTCCGGTAATGGAGTTCACCGCTGCGGATATCTTTCAGCACTCGCCCTTCGGTGACATGCTGAATTCATTAAGGTCTCTCTCTTTGTCAGGAGACCATTGGTCGAACTATGTCCGGCCCGAGTGGGAAGCAGGCGACGAGGAAATTCGTTACCCACCCACCACCCACTTCATTGCCACTCTCGATGATTTTACCGACATGCTTGACTTCGACTCCAAAGGCATCAACGGTGTGGACGATGATGCAGGAGAAGAACAAGAACCACCGCCCACGGGGTGCTGGACAGCCACATCCTCGTATGATATATATATGGTGGACACTCCCAAAGAAACCAATGGCGATGATGCAATAGAGGATAACCCCTTAGGGAAGAAATCAAAGCATGGGCGTCATCAGCGCCGCTCTAAGCCCCGCCACAGCAATACCGGCACAGGAGACGAAAACAATTTGGATGGTGCCGAAGATGAATACAATCCCGATCAGCCTGCCTTCGAGCAGCCCGGACAGGAAGACGGGCAGGTTAGCCCAGATGAACAGGCGACGGACGGATACTTCGAGGAGGACAACTACATGCCTCCCTCCGAAGATGAGGTGAGCCTCGGCGACGATGAATTCGGCGTGCCTGAGGATCCCGTAGAACAGGAGCGCTTCAAGCGCCGGCTTATGGCCACTGCAAGAAGCCTGAAAAAGAAGCAGCAACAGCTCCAAGCTGATCAATATCTGCTCATAGACAGATGGACTAAGGTCCTGGCAGCTGAGGAATATGGACTCGAGCACCCCACCAAAGGGTACCCAAAGCACAAGTTGCTACCTCAACTTGAGGAGGAGGTCCTAAAGCCCACACCCCGATGCCGATACATCACGGTCCAGGGCAATACACAGGAAATGCGAGACAACATCCATAAACCTCAACGCAACAAACAAAAGCGTCACAAAAATAATGATGACACCTGTCGGTGTCAAAACCGGCGGATCTCGGGTAGGGGGTCCCGAACTGTGCGTCTAGGCGGATGGTAACAGGAGACAAGGGACACGATGTTTTACCTAGGTTCGGGCCCTCTTGATGGAGGTAAAACCCTACGTCCTGCTTGATTGATATTGATATTGTGGATGTTTACAAGAGTGGATCTACCACGAGATCAAGGAGGCTAAACCCTAGAAGCTAGCCTATGGTATGATTGTATTGGTTGTTGTTGTTCGGTCCTACGGACTAGAGCCATCCGGTTTATATAGACACCGGAGAGGGCTAGGGTTACATAGAGTCGGTTACAATGGTAGGAGATCCACGTATCCGTATCGCCAAGCTTGCCTTCCACGCCAAGGAAAGTCCCATCCGGACACGGGACGAAGTCTTCAATCTTGTATCTTCATAGTCTTGGAGTCCGGTCGATGATGATAGTCCGGCCGATGATAGTTCGGCTAATGATGGTAGTCCGGCTATCCGGACACCCCCTAATCTAGGACTCCCTCAGTAGCCCCTGAACCAGGCTTCAATGACGATAAGTCCGGCGCGTATATTGCTTGGCATTGCAAGGCGGGTTCCTCCTCCGAATGATAGAAGATTGTGAACACCAGGATAGTGTTCGGCTCTGCAAAATAAATTCCACATTCCACCGTAGAGAGAATAATATATACACAAGTTCAATCTGCTGACATTTTTTGCGGCATGACGTCACGCCACTACCAAGCCATTACTTGAATCGTTTTTACTCTACCACCTCAGCGCATTTAGCGAAGCGGTTTCCTTCGCACGTCTTGTCGAAGCAGAGATCGTGTTCCCCCTTAATCCGGGATTTTCATCAATACGGACATGGGTAACCCAACCGCACCATTGATGGTGACGCTTGGGGGATAAGCGAGTTTTACCAGGCCGGTGGGGGACGCGTAGACTTCGCCCGCCCATATAAGGTATAAGGATTCACCTTTTCACCTACGCCTTCTTCCTCCTTTGCTTATCCATCTCCGCGCACTCGAGCTCCAGCGCCCAAGCCCGCACATCTCGTCTCAACCTTCCCCAGTTATGTCCGGAGCGGGAGGCAAGTGGATGACCTCCTCCGTTATGGAGGAGCACATCGAAAGACTGCGCAGCGCCGGCTACCTGTCCGGCGACATCGTGCACCGGCTGCCCGATGAGGGGCAGCTCATCCCCACCCCCAGGCCCCATGAGAGGGTCGTTTTTCTTCCCCATTTCCTCTGCGGACTGGGCTTTCCACTTCACCCCTTTGTCCGGGGGCTCATGTTCTACTACGGCCTGGACTTCCATGATCTGGCGTCGAACTTCATCCTCAACATCTCGGCGTTTATCGTCGTGTGCGAGGCCCTCCTCTGCATCCAGCCCCACTTCGGCTTGTGGCTCAAGACCTTCAACGTCAAGCCGAAGGTAGTGAAGGGCACCCAACATCCTTTGGTTCGAAGGGGCCTTCGTGGAATCCGTCAAGGGGTGGCAATCGGGGTGGTTCTATATCACCGAGCCGCGCGACCCTACGTGGGCGGCGGCCCCCGAGTTCAGATCTGGTATCCCCATGCAGCTCACCTCCTGGAAAGAGAAGGGCTTGCTGTGGGGTAGTTCGGAGGAGCTGACGGGACTCCAAGCCTGTATCCAGAAGCTGGTGAAGAAGCTCAGGCTGGTTAACGTGGTCCAAGTCATGCTCGTCCGCCGGATTCTCCCATGCCAAGAGCGGACATTCAATCTGTGGGAGTTCAATCCAGAACAGCACCAGGCGCTGAGCGGGCTCTTCGACACGACGTACGAAGGCGCCTGGAGGGTGCTGTTTAAGGGCGCGGAAGCCCCCGCATCCGCGACTGAAGACCGCGGATTTCGCTCGCAGCGCCAAGCCGATGAGGTAAGTTATTCTACCCCTTTACGGGACACTTGCTTTTCATAGTTTGACTCTATGCGGGTTTTAATTTCCCCTTTTCCTTTGACAGGACTGGATGAGGAAGGCGGAGCAGATTATCTGCCCGGCTCCCATGCCAGAAAACCTAGTAGACGCCCATCTAGCGAGGCTGCTAGTTCCGGCACCGCACGTGGTGCCGGAGAAGAAGGCCAAGAAGGAGGCCACGGGTGCTCGAAAGAGTTCCCGTTTTCAGGTGTCCGACGACTCCGGGGCGGACTCCTCCCCCGAAAACGAGGAGGAGAAAGAGGACTCTCTCCCAGAGGAGGGAGAGAGGAAGAGGAAGGCTTCCCCAACAGGGGAGGCCGAAGGGTCCAAGAGGGGAAGGACTATTCCCCCGGACAGCTCTGCCAACATCAACGTTGGCGAGGAAGAATGGCCTTCAAGGGCCAGGCCTCCAGCGAGATCGTAAGTATCTGGATTCCTGAGTGATTTATAATTTCTTTTTCTATGTCACATAGTGTCATTCTGATGCCGCATGCTGCCTGTAGTCCGGCCAATGATGATCTCCCCGCTTCATCGAGCGGGTCGTTGGCTCCGTCGGATGTAGACTCCATCCCGACCGCCTTCACCCCTCGCGACACCGAGGATGCCAAGGTGGGATCCCAAGAAGGGACCCATCAGGGGGAGGCTCCGGAGGCGCCACAAGGCGGCCTCCCGGACTTTGCGCCGGACTCCATATCAGAACCCGCAGTGGTTCCGGAGTCCGGCCGGCGGCCCCTTCGCAAGAAGGGCAAGACCGTGACGCCGGCGGCTTCCGTCCAACCGGAGGCGCCGGACAATTTGTTGGAGGCGCTCCAGAGTGCTTCCATCGAGGAAGAACACCGCACTATTATGAGTGAGGTGATTCAGAAGGTACAGCTCGCCAAGAGTGGGCTGACCGAAGCCTGCAGTAGCCTTCTATGTAATACCGCATAGACAGTAGCCCCTGATGCTCGGTTCGGTGTTCGGAAAGAAAAGCCGGACTGAGGATCTGAGAAAAAAAAGATATACGCAGGGTTGCTAAAAAATTATGTCAATATGGGTTGCAGGCTGCGCTGCTGACCTCTGCCGCACTGACTGCAGAGGTCGATGCTTTGAAGCAGGAGCTCGAGCGGTCCGAGCAAGAGCTCGGCCGCGCCAAGAAGCAGCTCCAGGACAAAGAAGGTGATTAACACCACTTTGAACTTGTACCTTATAGAAAAGGATTTAGGTTGCAACAAAAAATAACAAGGATAACATGGGTACTGCAGGTGCCACGAACGAGGTGGCGACCCTGAAGGAGGCCGTGTCTGCGGCCGAACGCAATGCGGCTGCGGAACAGGCAGAGTGAGAAAAGCAGGAGGCGCGGGTGGCGGTGGTTCAGCAAGAGCTCCAGGCTCTCATGGAAAAGCATGAGAGTTTGGAGAGTGACTCAAAGACTCGAGAGTCCGAGCTTGCCTCGGCTCTCGAAAGTGCCAAGACTGCCAAGGCCGATGCCCATAAGTCCCTTCAGGAGATTGAGTTGGTGAGGAAGATAGCGGCGGGTAAGGCATTTTTCATGCAAAGCAAGCATGTGAATGTAAATTACGTGTTACTTACCCGAATTCGGAGCTCTCCAGGGGCGTTTGCAGATCTGCCTCGCAGTGTGTCTGATGCCGCCGCATTCTACCGAGACGAGGAGGGGAGCTCAACGGAGAAGGTCTTCTGGTGTCAGTATGCTGAGGCCGGCCATCCGGTGCCCCCTAGCGACCAGCTGAAGCAGCTGGTCGAGCTCCACAAGGTGGCTGAGCAGGCCATGAAGGGCCTCATAGTCCGGCTGTGGCCTGGAGAGGCCATGCCTGGGAGCTACTTCGGCCTCGTGCGACGGCTGGTGGATGCGTGCCCCTGGGTGGAGGTTATCAAGCGCTCCGCCTGTATTGAAGGTGCTCGTCGGGCCCTTGCCCGCGCAAAGGTGCATTGGGGCAAGCTGGATGCGGAGAAGCTAATCACTGACGCGCCACCAGCGGGCAAGGAATATCGTATGCCCGAGATGTACTATAAGACTGTCCTGAAGGGTTCCCGCAAGATTGCGGATGAGTGCCCTAGGGATGTAATTATTGTTTAAATTCGCAATGTGTTATCCTGTGCGCTGAAAACTTTGTTCATATGCGCTAAGCAATGCTTGTTAATTTAGAATATTACCTTCTGTGCGGCCGTTTATTAAATCTGAGAGATGGCAAGTCGTCGGCTTCAGCCCCCATGCCACGAGTGCTAGGGTGTTCGGGATAAACTTGAGCACTCTTGTTCCCATTTTTGGGTCCATCTAGGGAGGCGCTCAACACAATGAACAAGGCAACCGGACTTATAGTGCTTGAACACTCTCACTTAGCCATAGAATTCTATAATATTAAATTTCGGCGAAGCCCCTAGTATTCGGAAGACCGAATTCGGGGCGCTATCCACGCCTTCGTCGGGCATTATCCGGAACTTCGCTCGAAGCGGCGTAGGTATTTAAGGACCCGAAAAGACCTCTCGAACAGCGACCAGTCTCTCGCTTTATCATGACAGTCAGTTTTAGCTTTCTCCACTGAGGCGTTAACCCGGCTCAACCGGGGCGCAATCGCAGTGGTTCTCCTAGTGCTGCCTTAGCCGATAGAACGGAACATAAGGTGCCAAACTTGGGAGCCGGGCAAACCCAACTATTGACCCAAGACATGATTCGGAGCCGATTCATATAATGCTATAAGTTCGGGGTGCCGCTCTTGTGAAAGTGTTCGGACTTTATCACACCATAATGTGGGGAACATAAGCCCCTGGTGTATTTGGCCGTACCAAAATGTACGGATGCAACATGTCGTAAATGAACACACATATATATAAGGTAATGCAATTATGGGCAAAAAGTGCTGCATTTTATTCGAGAAGATCTGCTATGAGTGCGGAATGATACAAATAGTGCGGAAAGCAAGGGATTGGACGAATTAAAGGCGTCTCCCTCCAGGGGTAGGCCGCGGAATGGTGTATTTAACAAATTTAATGCTCGTAATGGAGACCACCTGAGTGTTCGTCGCGGCCTTTGTCCCTCCCTGGCTGTTGCATCATGAGTTCGGCGGGTTCGCCGCCGGACAGAGTTCTGTATAAAAAAGAGAGAAATAAAAGATAAAAAGAGCGACACACTTGGGAGCCCCTGGTGTGGTCGAACCGCACTCTGGGTCTGTTGTGGTTGTGCCTCTCCCCCTATGCCCATGGTATCTCCAGGGCGTAATTATGTACGCGGAGAGTTTGTCTTACAATTGTGCAAGGGCTGGGGTTGAGCCCGCATTGCTACGCGTGCTCGGAACGTGCCAGGTGGTCTTGGTTGATGTTGCTCCGGGCGCGTTTGGCCGTGTCCGGTCGTTTAACGGCCGGACTCGAAAATTGCCTCAAAAGGTTGCTCTGTACTTCTGCAGCGAGAGCCGCTGTATGTTCCTCCGTTCGGAGGGAGCGTTCCGTGTTTCCATTGACCGTGATGGCTCTACGAGGGCCTGGCATCTTGAGCTTAATGTATGCATAATGCGGCACCGCATTGAATTTTGCGAACGCGGTTCGTCCGAGCAGAGCATGATAGCCACTGCGGAATGGGACTATGTCGAAGATTAACTCCTCGCTTCAGAAATTATCCGGGGATCCGAAGACCACTTCCAGTGTGACTGAGCCTGTACAACTGGCCTCGACACCTGGTATGACGCCTTTGAAGGTTGTCTTTGTAGGTTTAATCCTTGAAGGGTCTATGCCCATCTTGCGCACTGTATCCTGATAAAGCACGTTCAGGCTACTGCCGCCGTCCATCAGGACTCTCGTGAGGTGAAATCCATCGACGATTGGGTCTAAAACCAATGCGGCGAATCCGCCATGGCGGATACTCGTCGGATGGTCTCTTCGATCGAAAGTGATCGGGCAAGAGGACCATGGGTTGAATTTTGGGGCGACTGGCTCCATCGCGTATACGTCCCTTAGTGCACGCTTCCGCTCCCTCTTGGGGATATGCGTTGCGTATATCATGTTTACCATCCGAACTTGAGGGGGGAATCCCTTTTGTCCTCTGTTGTTCGGCGGCCGGGTCTCTTCCTCGTCATCGCTGTGTAGCCCCTTGTCATTGTTTTCGGCGATTAATTTGCCTGCCTGCTTGAATACCCAACAATCTCTGTTGGTGTGGTTAGCTGGCTTTTCGGGGGTTCCATGTATTTGACAGGAGCGGTCGAGTATTCGGTCCAAATGGGACGGGCCCGGAGTTGTTCTTTTGAATGGCTTCTTCCGTTGACCGGGCTTGGAGCCTCAGAATCCCGCGTTGACTGCCGTATCCTCATTGCTGTCGTTGTTAATGCGGCGTTTGTTTTTGTTTTGACGCGACCTGCCATTGCGGTCCTTGGTATCTGGACTGCCAGCGTTTTTGCTGAGGTTGTTGCTGCGAGCTAGCCAACTATCCTCTCCCGCACAGAAGCGGGTCATGAGTGATGTGAGGGCTACCATGGATTTCGGCTTTTCTTGTCCTAGGTGCCGGGCCAGCCACTCGTCGCGGATGTTATGTTTGAAGGCAGCAAGGGCCTCTGCATCCGGACAGTCGATGATTTGATTTTTCTTTGTTAAGAACCGTGTCCAGAATTGCCTGGCCGATTCGTCTGGCTGCTGGATTATGTGGCTTAGGTCATCTGCGTCCGGTGGTCGCACATACGTGCCCTGGAAGTTGTCGAGGAATGCGGCTTCCAGGTCTTCCCAGCATCCAATTGACTCTGCGGGCAGGCTGTTAAGCCAATGCCGAGCTGGTCCTTTAAGCTTGAGCGGGAGGTATTTGATGGCGTGAAGATCGTCGCCGCGGGCCATGTGTATATGGAGGAGATAATCCTCAATCCAAACCGCCGGGTCTGTTGTGCCATCGTAGGATTCGATATTAACGGGTTTAAACCCTTCAGGGATTTGATGATCCATTACTTCGTCAGTGAAGCATACTGGGTGTGCGGCGCCTCTGTATTGAGCAATATCGCGACGTAGCTCGATAGAGCGTTGTCAGCTGTGTTCGGCCCGGCCGGAGTAGTTGTATCCGGCGCGACGGTATTCGTCATGGGTCTTGGGGCGCCCACGTGATCCATAGATAGATCTGGATTATCTTGCCTTGTCCTAATAGATCCCGCAAGTCCGGCGCGTTCCCCCGTGGCTTCATGCTTTTTGAGCGATGCCGGGGTACGGTTTTGGTGGAGGGCTTGCACGCCTCTCTATCGCGGCCAAGAGGTGGTCGGTCTGCCGTATTGTGCGCTGGTGATGCAGGTTTGTACGCTTCCTCCTCTAGTCGGGGGAGCAACTTGCGTTTTGGGTAACTTTTGGAGGGGTGTTCGAGTTCATACTCTTCGGCCGCGAGGACCTCGGTCCATCTGTCAGCTAGTAGGTCTTGATCAGCTTGATGTTGTTGCTGCTTTTTCTTTAGGATGTTTGCCGTGGCCATTAGCCTGCGTCTGAAACGCTCTTGTTCGACAGGATCCTCAGGCACGACGAATTCGTCGTCGTCGAGGCTTGCCTCGTCTCTGGAGGGAGGTAAGTAATTATCATCCTCGACCTCTTCGTCTACCGCCCTCTCGTGAGGGCTTGCTTCTGCCTCCTCCTGCGCTGGATCGTGCTGGAGGGGGTTGTCTTTGGCACTTTCTGGGGTGTTATTATCTCCTGTGCCGGAATCTCCATTCTTGCTGTGGCGGGATTTAGAGCAGCGCTGCTGACGTTGGCGCTTGGGCTGTTTCTTTAAGGAATCGGCCTCCGTTGCTTCTTCGTCGTCCCCATCTTTTGGGGTGTCCACCATGTATATGTCGTATGACGAGGTGATCTTCCAGTGTCCTGTAGGCACTGGTTCTTGATAGTCTCTGGCATCATCATCCATACCGTCGATGTCTTCGGAGTCGTAGTCGAGTACGTCGGTTAGATCGTCGACGGTGGCTACGAAGTGGGTGGTGGATGGGCCCTGAATTTCTTCGTCGGCCGCATCCCAACCATCCTGGCCGTAGTTCGGCCAGGGCTCTCCGGATAGTGAGAGATGCTTCAGCGAATTTAAGATATCGCCGAAGGGTGAGTGCTGAAAGATGTCCACAGCGGTGAATTCCATGATCGGCGCCCAGTCGGATTTGACTGGCAGGGGCGCAGGAGGTTCGGAGTCCGGCAGAGAGTCTGGCACCTCGGAGTCATGAGCTTTATGCGGGACAAGGTAAGTGTTCGGCCCCATCGCCGTAGAAGTTGCAGCTCCCGAGGCGGTATCCAGCCATCCGTCCTCGATCTGAGCAATCGGCTCCGGACTATGGGTCGGAGCGGATTCGTGTGCGGCCTCCAAGGTGCTGTCCGGCGGCAGAGTTAGGTCGTGCCCATCGTGACAGCACGGCAGGCTCCGCTGTGGCTCAGATCCATCGAAGATCAAGTCCCCGCGGATATTGGTCGTGAAGTTTAGGCTTCCAAACCTGACCTGACGGCCAGGGGCGTAGCTTTCGATCTGCTCCAGATGGCCAAGTGAGTTGGCCCGCAGTGCGAAGCCGCCAAATACGAAGATCTGTCTGGGGAGAAAAGTCTCACCCAGGACTGCGTCATTGTCGATTGAAGAGGCCATCAAGCCTATCGGTGACGACACGGAGGAACTCTCAATGAAAGCACCAATGTTGGTGTCAAAACCGGCGGATCTCGGGTAGGGGGTCCCGAACTATGCGTCTAGGCGGATGGTAACAGGAGACTAGGGACACGATGTTTTACCCAGGTTCGGGCCCTCTTGATGGAGGTAAAACCCTACGTCCTGCTTGATTGATATTGATATTGTGGATGTTTACAAGAGTGGATCTACCACGAGATCAAGGAGGCTAAACCCTAGAAGCTAGCCTATGGTATGATTGTAATGGTTGTTGTTGTTCGGTCCTACAGACTAGAGCCATCCGGTTTATATAGACACCGGAGAGGGCTAGGGTTACATAGAGTCGGTTACAATGGTAGGAGATCCACGTATCCGTATTGCCAAGCTTGCCTTCCACGCCAAGGAAAGTCCCATCCGGACACGGGACGAAGTCTTCAATCTTGTATCTTCATAGTCTTGGAGTCCGGTCGATGATGATAGTCCGGCCGATGATAGTTCGGCTGATGATGGTAGTCTGGCTATCCGGACACCCCCTAATCCAGGACTCCCTCAACGCCCAAGACACGGCAGTCGATGCCGGATTCCGCGGCTCCCGGTCCGGTCAGCGGAAAGAGAACAATTCAGGCCCATCCTGCCCGGGTAGCATACTCGACCACCCATGTCAAATTCATGGTACCCCTGGAACGGCAGCTAATCATACCAATAGAGAATGCCGGATCTTCAAAACAAACCGGCCGGTCGTGCACCGGAAACAATAAGAAGGGGTATCAAAGCTATGAAGACAACAAGGAGCCCAAACCATCAAACATTATGGGGCAAAGAAAATTATCCGCAAACCAACAAGGCAAACATGATAAACGCCACCCACATCCCCAAATGGGAATGAATGTGTACTCCTCAGGACGCCGACTCAACAATACAGGTCACCCCATGGTACAAAAATATAGCCGATCATCTCCGATCACAGAGACCGTCCAGCCGATTTCAACCATGGCAATTCAGTTGCACTTATCCTCGACCCGATAGTTGGTGGGTTCCACCTCACACGAGCCCCTATTGGCATAAACAACAGCCCAAACGTTCTGCACCAGGACATGGTGCACCAGATAGGTATTGATCGCTCGAGGATCAAACCCACTAAAAACATCTTCTCAAGATGTCGTACCAGGTGTAAAGGTCAGTTTTACAGGCCCACCACCCTGGGGGTTGTCTTCGGATCACCAAACAATCACCATACCGAAGAGTAAGTCTTCGACATTGTCCCCTTATATAGTAACTATTACGTACTGCCGGGATGAACCGTGTTGGCTCGATTCAACGCGGTACCACACCATGCCAAGCCCACGTGACATAGTCACAATTACGGGCAAGGCCAAACTCCACCCCGACACTGGAAAGTTTACCACCACTGAGGTAGCAAGCTGTGCCTTTCTATCGAACCTCGATTCGATAGCCAACCCCCCGGACACCAACAAAGGAGTGTGAGCTACTTTACGGCATGATAGCCCGGCTTAACCAGGCTCCAATCAAGCACTCCGACATAAGTTGGGGAGGGCCCCGCGGTTCAACCACCCTATGACACACAAATGTCTCTAAGCATTTTCTTTACATGCTCACTTTTGCGCAGAACAGGACTGGCGACATGGAATCAGCTTGGATGCGCAAAGAGGGAATACACAAATATTCCCCAAAAAGACAATCCGGATACACTTCGGATCCGCACACAGCTTCCTCCCGCCCGGTCGCAACAGATTCCGCCATCATACCTCCTTTTATAGCATAAACCGTACTCATACGCATAGACGTGTCGCTCCACTACAACATATAGAGTTATATGACACTTACCGGCTGTCATTCCTCATTGACGCCTTTTTTGTCATAACGGCACCCGCATATATTGTCATGCCATACTACGCCAGGGGCTTCATTGTACCCATAATATGGCAACAAAGTCCGGCCACCTTCTCGGCCGCTCGGCACCCCAAACTTATAACACTATATGCATCAGCTCTGAATCATGTCTTGGGTCATTAGTTGGGTTTGCCTGGCTCCCATGTTCTAGTACCTTATGTTCCGCTCCATCAGCTAAGGTAGCGCTGGGAGAACTGCTGCGATTGTGTCCCGGTTCTTCCGAACGAGCACCTCAGTAGAGAAAGCCAAAAACTGACTATCATGATACGGCGAGAGCTGGTCAGCTATTCGAGAGGTTGTAAAATCTTTAAGGATTTATTTCACATGATGCCATAACAAATGCAGAGTGCGACGGATCGGTCTTTCGATCAGGTGCTGTTAGAGCCCCTCGTACGGTTTTCTGAACACCAGGGGCTGCGCCTACCATACTCGAATTCCTATGGCTAAGTGAGAGTGATACAGCCCTATAGTCCGATTGCCTGGTTCGTTGTGACGAACACCTCCTTCAAGGACCCAAAAATGGGATAAAGAGTGTTCAGGTATGTCCCGAACACCCCCGTACTTTCTACGTGGGGGCAGAAGCCAACGACTGGCCAACTCTCAGGATTCATATATATCAAACGGTCGCACAGGAAGAAAAACTTTTATATAACAGGCAATAAATAATAAAAGTGCCACTGTTCCGCATTACAAAGTATAGCATGACTGTCTTCAAGGAAATATAATGTCTTTGGTACATTTCTCCGCCACAAGGCAGGCTCCTTTCAGGACACCATCATAATATAATTCGGGCTTGCGGTGCTCCTTACCCTCCGGCGGTCCCTCAGTCATCAGCTTTTCAACATCAAGCTTCCCCCAGTGCACTGTCACACGGGCAAATGCCATTCGTGCACCTTTTATATAGACTGACTGCTTAATGACTTTGAGCCGAGGGCAAGCACCAACAATCCGCTTCACGAGCCTGAAGTAACTGCTTGGAATTGGCTCAGCGGGCCACAACCGGACAACTAAGTCCTTCATGGCTAGTTCGGCCTCCTGGTGCAGTTCGATCAGCTGCTTCAGCTGATCGACAAATGGCACCGGATAATTCGGCGCCAAATACTACGACCAGAAATGCTTTTCCACAGCCTTCTTCTCCTCAGCCCGGTAGAATTGAGCGTCAGATATGCTGCATGGCAGGTCCGCAAACGCCCCTGGAGAAATAAGAATTCAATTTTTCACTTTGAATTTCTCCTGTTACTACATAAAAAATGCTTTGAATACAAAAGCCTTACCAGTCCAATCATCCTCGCCTCCTGAATGTCCTTCAGAGCACCTCGGGCTTCCTCCCAAACATCATTTGCGGCTTGGAGAGCTTGGGCGAGCTCGGATTCTTTCCCTGCTAGACTCTGCTCCAAAGTCTCGCTTCTCTTCACGGCCTCCTGGAGCTCTCGTTCGGCTTCAATGACCCTGGCCTCATGCCTCTCACGAAGAGCCTGCTCCGCGGCGGCCTTCTTGTCGGCTTCACCCACAGCCTTTTCTAGCGCCTCAATTTCGGCATTTGCTCCTAGAGCACACAATACAAATAATTTCATCAGGCACAACTACTCATTTGTGCTAAACTTATCAAGGTTTCGGCATACCTTGCTTGTCCTCCAACTGCTTCTTCACTCGGCCAAGTTCTTCTTCGGACCGCTCTAGACTCTGCTTTAGTCTGGACACTTCTGCAGTATGAGAGGCGATCGTCGCTACATACACCTGTTTATAAATGAAGAGATATATGTCATTAACTGAGTCTCCTGCGAAGCGGAAATTTGACCCCCTGTCTGGTTCTCTCTTTCATCGAACAGTGCATCAGGGGCTACTACCCATACTATGACAATCTTCAAAGGTTCCTAAAACATACCTCAAAGCCTTTTATAAGGCTGATGCAGGATTCATTCAGTCCGCTCTGAGCGGACTGAATCCTTTCAATCACCACACCCATAAGGGCGTGATGTTCATCGATGATGGAAGCACTCTTTAGCGCTGTCGATAAGCCGCCCTGCAGCTCTGGATGGACAAAGGTTGCTGGCGGAGCGGGCTCGCCTCCTTCCGTCAAGGGGGCTGCCTGAATCTAAGATCGCCCCCGCCGTCGACGCTCATGGGAACCGTTACTCCTGTGTATCCGGCCCCAGAGGTGTTCCCTCCTTGGTCTGGGAACTACTGAGACGACACCTTGGTGTCACACCCAGGCTGCACAAAGTATGGCGCAAGTTAAAACATTACACCCTAGTGATCCTGGGCGTGTGGGCGTGTTCGGATTTTGTGTACTCACGATTTCACCAGGGGCTGGACCCTGGGATCCCACTCCGGGCTGCTATTGGTAGCCGTGGGGGACGCCTCTGGAAGGGGATTTTCCCCCTCTTTGGCGATCCG
>NC_041393.1:662843030-662868308 GCF_002162155.2 Triticum dicoccoides
GGAGGACTCGTCTTCTTCCTCCTCTTCATCTTCGGAGGAAGGATCGGCGTTGGAGTCTTCAGATTTTGTGTCCGGAGCACCGCGGCGACGGACGCCGCTCCGGGTCTCCTTGGCCTCCTTGAAGGCCTCTTTCTTAGGCGCCTTGTAAGGCGCTGGGACCAGCATCTTCGTTAGAAGTGGTCCTGCCGGTTCTTCTGGCAGCAGGGCCGAACAATGTATCCGCCCTGCCGTCTTCGTCCATTCCCAGGGTAATTGTGGAAAGCATGATAAAGCGTCTCCCTCGGGATATGCCAGCTAAACATGGATGGACAGAACATAGCGATAACTTACCAAACTGGCGGGGCGGGGCAGTTGATACCCACAGTACTCGGCGGAGTCCGGCCACGGTTTGCCAGACTTGAAGAGCACCTTCCAGATATCCTTGTGTGAGCAGTCGTAGAGCTCCCGCAGGGTCTGGTGCCCGGCCGGGTCATATTCCCAAAAATTACAGGTCTGGTGTAGGCAAGGAAGAACCAGGCGAACTAACATCACCTAGACTACATTGACGAGTTTAACGTCCTTGTCTACCATGCCCTTGACGCGCGTCTGGAGCACCGACAGCTCATCGGACGAGGACTAGTTCAGGCCCTTCTTGGGCCAGGACGTGAGCCGTAGGGGGCTCTGGATCTGAATTCGGGTGCAGCGGCCCATTTTTTGCCGCGCGGCTCAGTGATGTAGAACCACTACTGCTGCCACTCCTTGACAGAATCATTGAAGGTGCCTGTCGGCCATGTGACCTTGGGCATCTTGCTCACCATGGCGCCCCCGCACTCGGCGTGCTCGCCGTTCACCACCTTGGGCTTCACATTGAAGATCTTCAGCCATAAGCCGAAGTGTGGCGAAATTCGGAGAAAGGCCTCACACGCGACGATAAACGTCAAGATGTTAAGGAAAGAATTAGGGGACATATCATGAAAATTAATCCCGTAATAATACATGATGCCACGAACAAATGGGTGAAGGGGAAACCCGAGCCCGCGGACGAAATGAAGAAGAAACACAACCCTCTCGTGAGATTCTGGATTAGGGACGATCTGTCCCGCCGTCAGAAGACGGTGGCCGATTTTCTTGGCCAAGTATCCTGTCTCTCGAAGCTTTTTGATATCCTTCTCCTGGAGGCCATCCAGTTGCCTCCTGCTCCGGATCCAGACATCTTCGGAGAACCTCTTTTTGCTGGAGAAGAAGAGCGCTTGGGCGCTAGGGCTCGAGCGAAAGGGAATGGACGAGCGGAAGGAAAAGGCGTGGGTAAAGAGGAAGAGGCCTTATCTCTTTATAGAGGCAATAAAAACTTTTGTGCCTCCCTACTTGCCTGGTGGAACCTGCTCATTCCCCACTCGCCGCGATTGGCGGTACGGTTGGGCTACCCGCACCCATATTGATGAAAGTCCCGTGATAAGGGGGACACAATCTCTGTTTCGACAAGACGTGCCCAGGAAACCGCCTCGCAATATGCGCAGTAGCTAGTTGAGAAACGGTTCGGGTAAGACCGGACCACAATATGATATCAAGTTATGAAAAATATATCAGCGGATCCGGTTCGTGGAATATTGTTCTTTCTATGGTGGTATGTGAAAATCGTCTTGCAGAGCCGGACACGATATAAGTGTTCGAGATTTACTTTGGAGTATTCGAAGATAGAACCCGCCTTGCAATGCCGAAGACAATCTGCGCGCCGGACTCATCGTCATTGAAGCCTGGTTCAGGGGCTACTGTGGGAGTCTTGGATTAGGGGGTATCCGTACAGCCGGACTATATACTTTGGTCGGACTGTTGGACTATGAAGATACAAGACTCAAGACTTCATCCCGTGTCCGGATGGGACTCTCCTTTGCGTGGAAGACAAGCTTGGCGATTCGGATGTTAGATCTCCTTCTTTGTAGCTGACTCCGTGTAACCCTAGCCTCTGCCGGTGTCTATATAAACCAGAGGGTTTAGTCCGTAGAAAGAGAACAATCATAATCTTAGGCTAGCTCTTAGGGTTTAGCCTCTACAATCTCATGGTAGATCAACTCTTGTAATACTCATATCATCAAGATCAATCAAGCAGGAAGTAGGGTATTACCTCCATCGAGAGGGCCCAAACCTGGGTAAAACATCATGTTCCCTGCCTCTTGTTACCATTAGCCTTAGATGCACAGTTCAGGACCCCCTACCCGAGATCCGCCGGTTTTGACACCGACAGCAGCCTCTGAGGAGGAGAAGCAGGCCACCACCCAAGCCGTGGCTACTCGCGAGGTGGTGCTGAAGGCTGCCACGGCCGCCTAGGACCGCTGCAAGGCACTGGAGGCCGAGCTCCAGGATTTGCGCGACAAGCATGCCGAAGAAGCTCATGGCCGCTAGGCGGAGGAGGAGAGGATGAAGGCTCGGGAGGACGCCATCAGGGACCGTGATGCCGAGCTGGCGCGGTTGGCGAAGGCGCAGACTACTGAGTGCGGTCGACTGGAAATGCTGGAGCAGAAGGTGAGGGCAGAGAAGGCCGAGCTCGACGCCAAGGCGAAGGTCCTGGCCGAGGACCGCATGATGTTCGCACTCCTCGAGGAGAGGTCTTCCGTGGCGCTCAAGGCACTCAATGAGAAGGGCCTGGAGAAGCCACTGGCTACCGATGAAGACGGCCCCACCCAGCTGCTCCCTTACTAGGTCGAGGCGCTTGAGGAAGTCGTGAGCGGCGTCAGCCCCATGGCAGAGGTGGAAGCTCGCGTCCTTTCTTCCGCAGAACTGACGCGCATCTTCAGCCATCTCCACCTCCGTGACCCTGACACCAACCTGGACGAGCTGCTGGAGCCTGTGGACGGCGAGTGCTACACCACTGCTGCTGAAGCTGTGAAGGGCCAGGTGGAGGCCTTGCTGGGGAGGTTCCGCGCCTTCGCTCCTACGCCCGTGGCAGGCAGTGCTGCTGATCGTGCGGCCCCGAGTGGTGGCACAGGCGGTGCCATCAAGGGGGTGGAGTCCCTGACTGGCGACGGAGATGTCCAAGGGTGATAGCTTCTTTCCTGCTTAATTCCTGCAATGTGCACCATGCCTCGTGGAGGCGTTTAAACTTGCGTCTGGTATTGTGAAGACAATTATGGCTTGTAATATTTGCTTCAAGGTTTTGCGGTTTCCTTCCTATTTGCTTTACGTTCTACGTCGGCAGAGCCGGCCCCAAACAAACCTCAACCGCCGTTGGCCCCGACCGGATCGCCAGGATGGGACCAAGGAGTGAGGGGCTATGTGACAAGTTAGGCTCCTGAGTCACGATGCTCAGGAGTCCCCCTTGACGCGCAAATAGCAAATAGGGGGGTGCAGGAGTAGATCTGGCGCTCTACGTCGGCAGAGCCCGACCCCGCGCATACCTCAACCGCCGTTGGCCCCGACCGGATCAGTAGGACGGGACCAAGGAGTGAGGGGCTACGTGACCAGTTAGGTTCCTGAGTCGCGATGCTCAGAATTCCCCCTTGACGTTCAAACGACCTTCATACCTTGGCTCCGCTCGGGGAGGGGCGCGCGACGACCAGGTCCAGAGGACCTGGCTGGATGGCGTATGATCGGGCGAGACCCGGGCGCAGCCCCCATGCCCAGCCCCCTCACGTGATGCTCCTGAGTGGAGGTGTTGCGATGAGGCCAGACATTGAGATCTGGGGCTCCCTGAGGTTGATACGGCCATGGGGCCGCCCTCAGTTGTTTATCACCAGCGCGGAGCATAGTGCTTCCGTATGTGTACGGGCATAGCCGCTCCTCGGCAGTGTCGTCAGCCAGCATGGAGCATGGTGCTTCCACTGGTGCGGGGGAGGGGGCTCCCTCTGGGGTGAGCCCCCGAGGCGTGTACAACCCCGCCCTGACACGTGGCTTGCATGACAGGGCTAGACGAGGTGTATCTGGGCACTCGTGAGCCAGCGCGGGACTCACGAGGCCCTACCTCAAGGCGGGTTACGCCTGGTCTTGGATCTTGGACAGCTATGTGTTCCTGCGAGGTGGTTAGGTACAAATGCTCTGCGTCCTCAGGTCCCGGCCCTCGAGTGAGCTCACCCGCCGCTGGTATGCCAGGTCGCGATGCCGTGGTCAAGGCCAGGGGTGAGGGCTGGAGAGCCAGTAAGAGCTCCTGAGTCGCGATGCTCAGGAGCCCTCCTTTTAACGCGCAAGCGAATTGCATGAGGGAGAGAGGGGGCCCGTGGTAGGCGGTAATCGAATAGGTGATAATCACAGGTATATTAGGCATGAAAGGCAATCAGCTTAGGTAAATGCATGATGGATACATGCCACTGGGTCAGACCCAAGTGGCTCTGGGATGATGCAGCCCAAGGGGCGCCCCCAGCAAGGTTAGCTAGAAACATAAAAGGGATACATGCCGCAGGGACGGACCCACGTGGCCTGGAAAAAATGCAGTCCTGAGGGCACTCCCAGCTGAAATGAACTTGGGGGATGTCACCTGGTTCCGTTGTAGAGGGGGTGTTGGAGTAGCTCAAGATGCGCGGTGAAGGGACCGACCCTCACGAGCCGCCGGGGCCCTGAGCCTCAGGAGGCTCTGGGGGTCCAGGTGGTTCCCTGAGGACCGTCTCCATCTCTGCTAGGACCGTGTGGTGCCTGGCCTCCTGAGCCGCCAGGATGCTCCGCAGGTGACACTGGTAGGTGGCGGCCGCGTTCGGCAGGCCAAAAGGCATGCGAACGTAGCTGTGCGGCAGACCCTCGCAGCTTCCCACGCGTGAGGGCCAGAAGCGTTCCTGAGATGCGGCTCGGTTGAGCCCTGGGATGTCGACACAGACACGCAGCCCACCATCCTTGCCTGGATGGGGAGCCGCACTGGGTAAGCGGTGATCGTCGCACACAACCCTTGCCTGCTGAAGCTCCTGAGTGGTCTTGGCGACGAACTCCTGAACGTTGGGCTTCCCATGCCCTATGCCTTCCTGAGGGAAACATGCTGCGAAGCACGCCTCCAAGTGGTGCCCGAGCGCCTCCCTCGTGATGTTGGCGAGGTCCGAGGCCCTCCAGAAGAGAGCCCCTGAGTCCTGCCCGAGGAGGGCGCCGGGCATGCCTTCCTATGCGATGGAAGGAAGCGGCCCATGCACGGGCTGTGATCCTGGCGCGGCACCACCCGAGATGCTGACCTCCTGAGGCCTTGTGCGGAGCGGTTGCTTCTCCTTCTTGGGAATGGCCTCAGGAGGGTTCTCGCCCTTGTTGTCCGGGTCCTCGATTGATGCAGCTTGGAAGGCACGCTCAAGGGAGCACACCCCATATCTCTCTTCGCAGGGGACTATGATGATCCCGCCGCTTCATGGCATCTTAAGGACATTGTAGCGGAAGCGGTTTCTAGTGGTACAACAAATGGTTTCTAGTGGTTGATGGCAGAAGCGGTTTGCAGTTCATCAACGTCTATGGGACTACATTTCCCACAGGAACAACTGACCTGGACAACTCCTATCTTCGCGAGGCTGCTCTCATCATTGCGTAGGTTCCGGGGCTGTCATCACAACGCTCCTCTCCATGCAAGAAATCTGGCCAAGACAATAGCCAGGGACAAGCCAGTGAGTACTTTGAATGTACTAGCAAACATTATGAACACAGGTATAACATAATGAATGATATTCATGCTTTGAAATATTTCATGATCACAACGTCAGTCACGAAATAAAAATCCATGATGCACGCAAGCAGGTTATTCATATACAACATGAATATGCAATAAGGGAGTAGAAATAGAATGCACCGATCGGGTGTCTGAAGCGACGCCTCGAAAGGATAATAATATAAAGCATGCTTCATTCGGGCGTTTAAGCGACACTACATAAAGGGCTTATAAATAATTTAAATAACAAGCATGCCACAGTCGGGCGTCTGGGCGACACCACATAAAGGGCTTATAAATAATTTAAATAACAAGCATGCCACAGTCGGGCGTCTATGCGACACCACATAAAGGGCTTATAAATAATTTAATAACAAGCATGCCACAGTCGGGCATCTGAGCGACACCACATAAAGGGCTTATAAGAGAATAATCACAATGAATATCTAGGAGGTAGAACCGTCCCAGGGATACTCAATAATTAAAATAATGTAAATGGTTAGTGTTAATAGTAATCATAATCATCATGAGTCACAAGTCATGATCCATGTTCTGGTTTAGCAATTTATTTCCTCCGAAGACCGACACCAAGACCGACACTTGACCCATCCCAGACTGTAGTCCTTAACCATAGACACGGCTATTCTAATAGATATAATCTCTACAGAGGGTGTACTCTTTACCCACGATTAACGGATTCCTTTAGTCCATCGAGACTAATTCCGTCTATGGTCTTTTAATTGAAACACACCTGACCGCACACACCAGCCTAACTTACCGGTGTCTGGAATCACCCACGACACCCGTTAAGCAAAACTCTAAGTGGGGAGGCTACAACCTCAACTAGCATGGGATCAAAAAAATTTATAATGCGCGCAAACTAGGGGAGCTACCCCCTCGGCTCCAACCGGAAACACCCATGCCCCCAGACCAGGTGGCATGTCTACCGGATGTAGCCGGTATCTTCCACCATGGCCTCTCTGTATGGTGTGTGCTAGGAAGGGGTTGAAAACTTACTGAACCGTACCCTACCTATGGCAGGGACAAGTGGTAGTACGAAACAAGTATGGGGGTTACTGGAAAAAGACTCGATCTACGGTCGACTCAGGAGGTTAAGGCATCCCTGCAGGATTAGTATGACAAATATATTTCACACCACTAAATAGAATCACCACTCATCATACCTCACCATGCCTTACCGGACATAATCGTCTCAACGAATTGTTAGAGCCAAGTTCGTGTCTACCCAAGACAGAGACTTTCCCCGGATTCCTCCCGATAGGCATGAAAGGCATACGAGGGTGATTACTATCAGAAGCATATCAAAGTCCAATAGTAAGGAATCATCATTATGCACTCATGAACATGATCATATCATCACATAAAATATCGAACACTTCATGTCAAGGCGGTGTCATATTAGCATCGAACGACACATAACAAATATTATGCCGGGATTCAGAATGCTTGCCTTCCAAGAGTCTGTAAGTGGGGGTACTTTTTGAAAGTTGCTTCCTTCTTCAAAAAGTCCTATTTTAAGAAAATTTAAATTAACACAAAGTTTCAAAATAGTACAAAAAGTTGTTTGGAAAATTTTCAAATAAATATGGAAAAAACTAGATGGAATTTGGGAAACAACAAAAAAAGAATTAGGTCAAACGGAGTTATATTTAAAAAGTTATAGCTAGTCAAAGTTTCAGTCAAAATCTGTTTTAAAATTAAACAGAAAAAGAAAAATGGTTCGAATAAGAATACGCTTTCGAGACAGAGAAGACGTACTCCTGTGTTTTACGTTTCCACTTAAAACACGTCGGCAGAGCTGAGGTCACTGGCAGGTGGGGCAGTCGGGTCCACTGGTCAGGTTTGACTAGTCGCCCGTGCCCTTCTTCCTTCTCTGGCCGAGCGGTGGCGGGGCTCCAGCGATTGCCGTTGACGAACGGTGGCTCCTCGCGGGATTTTGAGGGCGGGGATGGATCCGCTGGTCCAGGGCGGTCCTCCCAATGGTCGATAGGCTGGCGGGGGAGGATGGGGGTCGCCGGCGGCGAGCTCCTTGGCGGACGGTGGTTTTGGGTGGATCAGGGTCTCGAGCTATGGTGGCTCCCGATCGGGCTAGAGAGGTGGGGCGGCTCCGCACGGTTGAGGGTAGTCGAACGGTGGCACTGAAAGAACTGGGGAGGCCCTGCTCGCGACGTACGGCACTGAAGTGTGGCGACGGCCGAACTGGCCGGAGACGAGGCAGGCGGCCTTCCTCCGTCGATTGCTGGCTATGGGAGCACTAAGGAGATGGCATGAGGTCGCCTGAGGGTTTGGACGAGCTCGGGGGCTCCTTTTATAGCCGGTCGAGGCCGGTTCCCGCGGCTGCGGATAAGAACGCTGGTGAACCGCCATTCTTTTGCTGGCAGGGCGACATGGTGGCGACGGGCGCTAGCGAACGAGCTCGTGGATGAGCTCGAGCTGTTCCAGAGGGCAGCTGGCGTGCGACTGTGGCTTGGGCGGCGCTGCCATGGCAGGAGCGTGTTGTGGACACTGGCGTGCCACCAATAGGGCTCTGACGGCGGCGCTGTAGGGCTCCAGGGGCGGCTTGGAGGGTTCTGGCAAGCAGACGAGAACAGGGTGCGGCCCTGCGGGCGAGCAAAGGCCAGGGGCAAGATGCGACGACTCGGTTGCGCGTGCGTGTGCCCAGAGCACGCACGCTACATGCTCGACAGAAAGCCAGGGTGGCCTAGAGGTCTTGGGTGAGGCTGGCAATTAACAGGTCTAGGTTAGAGGGGGCTAGGAGATTAGTGGACATGCTGGTTTGTCCAGAGGGGCAAAATCACAGTGCATACATAATACTATGCCAAAGCTGTCCATGAACACAAGGTGCTCGACAGAATGCCATGGGCATCTATGCATCTCTTCTGGTGGCGCAAACCTCCAGGTTGGGGCCTCTTTAGGTGCAAGTGTTGATGGCAAGGCTATTTGGGAAAACCAGAAACTTGTTAGTGCAAGTTTTGCAAATCTTCAGTTTTGGACAGAAAGTGAAGGGCATTATTGCATGGACCAAAAATACTCCAATGGGTCCAATCTCCTGGACTTAAGGGTTTGGTAGGCTGGTCTATAAGCAGGAGAAAAATCAAGGGCAATAGGGGAAGATAAAACATGGTTGCAGTACAAAACACCAAACTAGACCAGAATGAAGATGAGGAGGATTTGCTCAAATTTTTCAAAGAACACCAATGGGTTTTTGCATAAAGTTGAATTATACACTACTACTAACATCCCCCAATTTTGGTGGGATTTTTAAAGAAATATTTAAATAGATTGTAGTTCAAATTACAAACTGGACCAGATTTGAAAACTAGAGGTAGGGCTCAAACTCTCCAAATGACTAAAAGAGATTTTTGCATAAAAGTGATGTGGGAACATCACATGACATCCCCAAATTTTGGTGGAAATTTTAAAGGAATATTTGAAAGGCTTGTAGTGCAAATGGAACTCTAAAACTTATGAAAAATCATTTTTAAAGAAATAAAGCTCAGGCAAAATAATTGTAGAAATAATTCCACTGATAAAAATAAATGGTCTTGGGAAGATATACAAGTCCATCAATATTTTTGAAAGGTTTCCACCTAGAAGGAAAAACTCAAAAATTCAGAGGGACAGAGTGAACTGCAATTAAGAGATAAAACCAGAAAACAAAAATTTAATTTCCTGGCAAAATTTTAATTAATAAATCAAGGTCAAAATTTTGGGGTGTTACAACACTACCCCCTTAAGAAAAATCTCGTCCTCGAGATTTGCTAAGGGCTGCTTTGAAAAGAATTACTCCTACTATCTCAAAGTAATATCACAAAAATAACCATCCTACCCATGCAATAAAATGTGGCTACAGTGGGTGGGCAATTTAAGTGGTGTAAAACTACAGTGTGGAATACTGGCACTGCGTGAAAAAATATATGGTTGGGGGAAAACGAGAAATTTCTACTTTTGGTTACAGTAAATTTAGAATAAATTTCTAAAATACGTTGGTCATACCCGAGAGCACAGTGCTCTCTCTGGCTGACAGATGGACCCGGGGCTCACTGTCAGTCTCTTCTTCTACCTCTAGCTCTCTCTTCTTCCTCTCTCTCGCGCGCTTTCCCGCGCTTTCTCCACCGGCGACGTCTAGCACGTAGAGAATCTAGGCCGTACTGCGGTAGTGCGCGATGCGCAAGCTGCCGATGCAACATGCACTCACCTCACGGGCCAGTGCGCTGCAAGCACTGCTCGTGGATTCACCCCTGAACACTGGTGATCGAGCAATGAGCGGCGCTGGTGGACTTCGCCCACCGTACACCGATCTCGAGCTATAAAATGTCTGAGGTTCTCCTTTCTTCTCCCTCACACCTGGCCTCGCTTCTCCTTCTACTTCCTTATCCTCCATTTCTGTTTGCAGGAGCTCGAAACGAGTCTCTAATGGCGGAGGTGATGCCGGACTGGTACATGATCCTGATGTGCGGAGGGTTGGCGGCATTGCTGGGGTTCTCCGTGCTCTTGTGCGTGATGATCCTTGATGATCGTCGTGATGCTGCCGCTCGAGTGTTAGCTCTCCGTGGTGGCGGTGATCATGAGGATTAAGTGCGGGGTCGGGTGCTAACTATTGTCAGTGTGCTGGAGTCAACTTGCACCCGAATAATTACCCACAAATCTCTCCTTCAGAGACTATGGTGTGCTAGGGAGGTGATCAGTTAGGTGTAAAATGTGGAGGTCGATTTGCAATTAGTGCACGTGGTCGAGTGGTTGTGGTTGTGCGTCTGCTGTCGTGGTGCTGCGTGAATAAAAATCTATGTCGTGAAGAGATATACGCTGCAAAAACTCAGGGAAAAATCTCACTTCAGAATTTACCGAGAGTGAAAACAGTTAATCAAAATTAACAGCAGTAAAAACTACTCACATTAATTGAAACCAATTATTTAATTCATCGCACAAATTTAGGATACCACGCATAAGTTGCAACACATAAATAAATGCTGGGACAATAAACATAGCAGTGACGTGTACAATGAAAATGGTAAATAGACAGGGTCCTGAGGAAACGTCTCTGGTACTGGGGCACACTCCTCTTCTATCGGGGGAAGCGAGTTGATTAGTCGAAGAACGCGTCTCTCTTGGTCGGGCCTCAGTGGTCTGCCAATGGCGATCTGGGGATTTAAATCAGGGAGGCTCTGGAGATTACCCATTACTCGTTGGGTCAAATTCTCTTGAGCGATGACATACTTGGCAAGGTTGGCTAGTACTGGGTCTCTCTCGATTCGTCCATCGGGAAAAGATGCTACTTCTCTGGGTGCTGCACGACTCGGGAAGTAATAATACCCTCGTTCACTAGCATAGGGTACCGCGAATCGAAGGCGAGCAAGCGCTTTGTACGCAGCAGCTTCTATGGCCATTTGCGGAGTCGGCATAGATTTCCCCGCGAAGGAGACTTCCGTTGGGTCTTGGTTTGGGTTTACGGGAGGGATGTGCACCACTGCCCAATATTTCGAGGTGGATGGGGTGATCCTCGATTTGAGTAACTCGTACTGGGGTGGATGGGTAGAACTCATGGTACTGCAGGTAAAGTCCCACAGTATTTTAACAAAACTACCTAGGGTTGCATCTGGAGTTCTCAGATAAATACTAGGGCTTGGCATGGCAAGGAATGGCTATGAGAGTTGTGTACAAGGTGAGGGGTACTTGGCAAGGTCACGAGGTGGCCTTTATATAGCATCTGGGCTGGGTCATTTATCATGGTGAGGGGCAACCAGTTTGTCGGTTCTGCTCTATGGGGTCGGGGTCAATGCTACAGATACACATATCTCACAAAAGTGATGTATTACTGTGGGTGTTGTCGGGGTGGTTTTTGGTAGCTGTGCCCGGAATTAAAAATGCAACCGCACGCCAACATACTTATGCATGGCTACTATTCAAAACAGAGGCACACAAGCAGGCTGCATTTATCTATGGCGATACAAGGTCACACTATTACGAGGTGTAGAAATACTAAGGCTCGGTACTACTCGAGTGACTTAGTCTACCTCGTTAATATCTAAGCGGGCGTGCCTTGTGGACGTCGAGGCTTCTCCACGGGTTTCACCGTCGAGGTTAGCTGGATGGAGTTGAGGGGTTGCAGGGCCGGGGTAGCGATGATGACCATCGCGGGAGTTGTTGGCCACAATCCCATTGGAGCGTGTTCCCAAAAGGCGATGAAGTGCTTCTCGGGACACCAGAGTATTTTGGTCGATGGCTGTGGCAGACCTCAAGGACTCGATCGGTTGTGCCAACAGCACGACTGGGTTGTCGATGTCGGGCTCATCTTCTCCTCTTGTCAAGGTTCGGCGAACCAGTTCTCCATGGGTTGCGATCAGATTAAGGGTGATTTGATCGAACAGTTCCTCTAGTGCACTTACATAGCGCACCAGATGTAACAATGCAGGATCCGTCTCGTGATCTCCGTTGGCAACCTGGGGTGGCCTACCATACCCGTCACGGCTGGGGTAGTAGTAGAACAAGCGAAAGTTAACTCTGGGCAACAAGTGCCGGAGTTCAACTATAGCCTCTCGAGCAGCTAGTTGGATGGCTTGTGGCTCAAAGGAAGTTGTCCTTCCGGTGAACCTGTAGGGGCACTCTGGCGATAGACCTCTATGATAGACATGCACAGCGGCCCAGAATTGATGGCTCTCACCGCTCATGGGCCATTGGTACACAACATACTCCGGGGGCTCTTCTAATGCAAAGGCACGGAGGGTGAGGTTTGCTAGCACGGTAACGAAGCCTCTAAGGTTGGTTGATGTGGTCTCATTGTGCACAATGGGGCCAGACATTATAGCTCGGTTTGGGAAAGAGGTTGTGCTGTGCTGGGTTGAGGCTAGCGTGCCCTTTTTATAGAAAAAGGGGACGGAGTCTTCCTTTGCACGCTTGCGAAAGAGACTATTTAGGTGTCGGTCACTGGTGCGTGATCGACAGGCTAGGCTGATAGGTTTGGCACCGACTGCCAAAAGGTGTTGGGGTCACTGTGTGGCTATCTTACACGAGAAGCTTGGCTGGGGTTAGATTAAGGTCTAGTTGATTGGTTAATCTAGGTTTATTGACCTTGCCAAGATAGGATTAGCCAATGGTCAGCCTGGCTCTAATACCAAGGTTGTCAGGACCGGTTTTCTAGGATATTAATTTCCCAGAAAATGGCCCTTGTGCTCACCATCCCCAGGATTACTGTTAGCTGATGAGACATCAACTTGATACAAAAATTCCAAGCAAAATACGAAATGTGTAGTACAAGACCATTTTGGCCTATGAGTACAACAAATGGTTTCTAGTGGTTGATGGCGGAAGCGGTTTGTGGTTCATCAGCGTCTATGAGACTCCATTTCCCACAGGAACAGCTGACCTGGACAACTCCTATCTTCGTGAGGCTGCTCTCATCATTGCGTAGGTTCCGGGGCTGTCATCACAATGCTCCTCTCCATGCAAGAAATTTGGCCAAGACAATAGCCAGGGACAAGCCAGTGAGTACTTTGAATGTACTCGCAAACATTATGAACACAGGTATAACATAACGAATGATAATCATGGCATCTTAAGGACATTGTAGCGGAAGCGGTTTCTAGTGGTACAACAAATGGTTTCTAGTGGTTGATGGCAGAAGCGGTTTGCAGTTCATCAACGTCTATGGGACTACATTTCCCACAGGAACAACTGACCTGGACAACTCCTATCTTCGCAAGGCTGCTCTCATCATTGCGTAGGTTCCGGGGCTGTCATCACAACGCTCCTCTCCATGCAAGAAATCTGGCCAAGACAATAGCCAGGGACAAGCCAGTGAGTACTTTGAATGTACTAGCAAACATTATGAACACAGGTATAACATAATGAATGATATTCATGCTTTGAAATATTTCATGATCACAACGTCAGTCACGAAATAAAAATCCATGATGCACGCAAGCAGGTTATTCATATACAACATGAATATGCAATAAGGGAGTAGAAATAGAATGCACCGATCAGGTGTCTGAAGTGACGCCTTGAAAGGATAATAATATAAAGCATGCCTCAGTCGGGCGTCTGAGCGACACCACATAAAGGGCTTATAAATAATTTAAATAACAAGCATGCCACAGTCGGTGGTCTGGGCGACACCACATAAACGGCTTATAAATAATTTAAATAACAAGCATGCCACAGTCGGGCGTCTGTGCAACACCACATAAAGGGCTTATAAATAATTTAAATAACAAGCATGCCACAGTCGGGCGTCTGAGCGACACCACATAAAGGGCTTATAAGAGAATAATCACAATGAATATCCAGGAGGTAGAACCATCCCAGGGATACTCAATAATTCAAATAACGTAAATGGTTAGTCCATAATAATAGTAATCATAATCATCATGAGTCACAAGTCATGATCCATGTTCTGGTTTAGCAATTTTTTTCCTCCGAATACCTACACCAAGACCGACACTTGACCCATCCCAGACTGTAGTCCTTAACCATAGATACGGCTATTCTAATAGATATAATCTCTACAGAGGGTGTACTCTTTACCCATGAGTAACGGATTTCTTTAGTCCATCGAGACTAATTCCGTCTACGGTCTTTTAAGTGAAACACACCTGACCGCACACACCAGCCTAACTTACCGGTGTCTGGAATCACCCACGACACCCGTTAAGCAAAACTCTAAGTGGGGAGGCTACAATCTCGACTAGCATGGGATCAAAAAAATTTATAACGCGCGCAAACTAGGGGAGCTACCCCCTCGGCTCCAACCGGAAACACCCATGCCCCCGGACCAGGTGGCATGTCTACCGGATGCAGCCGGTATCTTCCACCATGGCCTCTTTGTATGGTGTGTGCTAGGAAGGGGTTGACAACTTACTGAACCGACACACAACAAATATTATGCCGGGATTCAGAATGCTTGCCTTCCAAGAGTCTGTAAGTGGGGGGTACTTTTTGAAAGTTGCTTCCTTCTTCAAAAAGTCCTATTTTAAGAAAATTTAAATTAACACATAGTTACAAAACTGTACAAAAAGTTGTTTGGAAAATTTTCAAATAAATATGGAAATAAACTAGATGGAATTTGGGAAACAACAAAAAAAGAATCTGGTCAAACGGAGTTATATTTAAAAAGTTATAGCTAGTCAAAGTTTCAGTCAAAATCTATTTTTAAATTAAACAGAAAAAGCAAAATGGTTCGAATAAGAATACGCTTTCGAGATAGAGAAGACGTACTCCTGTGTTTTATGTTTCCACTTAAAACACGTCGACAGAGCTGGGGTCACTGGCAGGTGGGGCTGTCAGGTCCACTGGTGAGGTTTGACCAGTCGCCCGTGCCCTCCTTCCTTCTCTGGCCAAGCGGTGGCGGGGCTCCGGTGATTGCCATCGATGAACGACAACTCCCCGCGGGATTCTGAGGGCGGGGATGGATCCGCTGGTCCAGGGCGGTCCTCCCAGTGGTCGATAGGCTAGCGGGGGAGGAGGCGATCATCGGCGGCGAGCTCCGCGGCAGACGGTGGTTTTGGGTGGATCGGGGTCTCGAGCTATGGTGGCTCCCGATCGGGCTAGAGAGGTGGGACGACTCCGCACGATTGAGGGTAGTCGGACGGTGGTGCTGTAAGAACTAGGGAGGCCCTGCTCGCGACATACGGCACCGGAGCGTGGCGGCGGCCGAACTGGCCGGAGACGAGGCAGGCGGCCTTCCTCCGTCGATTGCTGGCTATGGGAGCACTAGGGAGATGGCCTGAGGTCGCCTGAGGGTCTGGACGAGCTCGGGGGCTCCTTTCATAGCCGGTCGAGGTCGGTTCCCGCGGCTGCAGATAAGAACGCCGGTGAACCGCCGTTCTGTTGCTGGTAGGGCGATGTGGTGGCGACGGGCGCTAGCGGACGGGCTTGTGGATGAGCTCGAGCTGTTCCAGAGAGCAGCTGGCGGGCGACTGTGGCTTGGGCAGCGCTGCCATGGTAGGGGCGTGTTGCGGACGCCAGCATGCCGCCAAGAGGGCATTGACAGCGGCGCTGTAGGGCTCTAGGGGCGGCTTGGAGGGTTCTGGAGAGCAGGCGAGAACGGGGCGCGGCCCTGCGGGCAAGCAAAGGCCAGGGGCAAGACGCGGCGGCTCGGTTGCGCGTGCGTGCAAAACATGCGCTCTGGGCGTGCCCAGCACACGCACGCTACATGCTCGACAGAAAGCCAGGGTGGCCTAGAGGTCTTGGGTGAGGCTGGCAATTAATAGGTCTAGGTTAGAGGTGGCTAGGAGATTAGTGGACATGCTGGTTTGTCCAGAGGGGCAAGATCACAGTGCAAACATAATACTATGCCAAAGCTGGTTATGAACACAAGGTGCTCGACAGAATGCCATGGGCATCTATGCATCTCTTCTGGTGGCCCAAACCTCCAGGTTGGGGTCTCTTTAGGTGCAAGTGTTGATGGCAAGGCTATTTGGGCAAAACCAGAAACTTGTTAGTGCAAGTTTTGCAAATCTTCAGTTCTGGACAGAAAGTGAAGGGCATTATTGCATGGACCAAAAATACTCCAATGGGTCCAATCTCCTGGACTTAAGGGTTTGGTAGGCTGGTCTATAAGCAGGAGAAAAATCAAGGGCAATAGGGCAAGATAAAACATGGTTGCAGTACAAAACACCAAACTGGACCAGAATGAAGATGAGGATGATTTGCTCAAATTTTTTAAAGAACACCAATGGATTTTTGCATAAAGTTAAATTATACGCTACTACTAACATCCCCCAATTTTGGTGGGATTTTTAAAGAAATATTTAAATAGATTGTAGTGCAAATTACAAACTGGACCAGATTTGAAAACTAGAGGTAGGGCTCAAACTCTCCAAATGACTAAAAGAGATTTTTGCATAACAGTGATGTGGGAACATCACATGACATCCACAAATTTTGGTGGAAATTTTAAAGGAATATTTGAAAGGGTTGTAATGCAAATGGAACTCTAAAACTTATGAAAAATCATTTTTAAAGAAATAAAGCTCAGGAAAAATAATTGTAGAAATAATTCCACTGATAAAAAGAAATGGTCTTGGGAAGATTTACAAGGCCATCAATATTTTTGAAAGGTTTCCACCTATAAGGAAAAACTCAAAATTTCAAAGGGACAGAGTGATCTGCAATTAAGAGATAAAACCAGAAAACAAAAATTTAATTTCCTGGCAAAATTTTAATTAATAAATCAAGGTCAAAATTTTGGGGTGTTACAGTCACCGCCATGAACTTGGCCAGGGCTGGATACCTGAGGATGGCATTGTAAGGCAGGTGGATGTGGGCGACGTCGAAGTCGATGAGCTCGGTGCGGTAGTTGTCGCGCTATCCGAAGGTGACAGGGAGGCGGACCTGCCCTATCGGGGTGGTGGAACCGTCAGTAATTCCTGAGAAAGGCTTGGTAGGCTGGAGCTGATCGTATGGCACATGAAGGTTGTCGAACATCTGAAAGGACAGGACGTTAAGCCCTGCGCCGCCATATTTCATGATAAATGTTTATTATTCATGCTAGAATTGTATTAACCGGAAACTTAGTACATGTGTGAATAAATAGACAAACAGAGTGTCCCTAGTATGCCTCTACTTGACTAGCTCGTCAAAGATGGTTAAGTTTCCTAGCCATAGACATGTGTTGTCATTTGATGAATGGGATCACATCATTAGAGAATAATGTGATGGACAAGATCCATCTGTTAGCTTAGCACTATGATCGTTTAGTTTATTGATATTGCTTTCTTCATGACTTATACATGTTCCTATGACTATGAGATTATGCAACTCCCGGATACCGGAGGAACACTTAGTGTGCTATCAAACGTCACAATGTAACTGGGTGATTATAAAGATGCTCTACAGGTGTCTCCAATGGTGTTTGTTGAGTTGGCATAGATCGAGATTAGGATTTGTCACTCCGATTGTCGGAGAGGTATCTCTGGGCTCTCTCGGTAATGCACATCACTATAAGCCTTGCAAGCAATGTCACTGAAGAGTTAGTTGCGGGATGATGCATTACGGAATGAGTAAAGAGACTTGCCGATAACGAGATTAAACTTGGTATGATGATATGGACGATCGAATCTCAGGCAAGTAACATATCGATGACAAAGAGAACAACGTATGTTGTTATGCGGTTTGACTGATAAATATCTTTGTAGAATATGTAGGAGCCAATATGAGCATCCAGGTTCCGCTATTGGTTATTGACTGAAGAGGTGTCTCGGTCATGTCTACATAGTTCTCGAACCCATAGGGTCCGCACGCTTAACGTTCGTTGACGATTTGTATTATGAGTTTATGTGATTTGATGACCGAAGGTTGTTCGGAGTCCCGGATGAGATCACGGACATGACGAGGAGTCTCGAAATGGTCGAGACATAAAGATTCATATATTGGAAGGCTACATTCGGACACCGGAATGGTTCGGGTTGTTTCGGCTATGTTTTGGAGTACCGGGGGTTAGCGGAACCCCCTCCCCCCCCCCCGGGAAGTTATTGGGCCTCAGGGGCCTAGTAGTGGAAGAGAGGAGGCAGGCCAAGGAGTGGCACGCCCCCCCCCCTAGCCCAAACCGAATTGGACTAGGGTTGGGGGCCTTTCCTTCTTTCCTTGGGTGCGCCAGCCTTGGCCGGCCTCCTCCTCCCTCCCTCCTTTATATACGTGGGGAGGGGGGCACCCTAGAACACACAAGTTGATCTTTTCACCGTGTGCGGTGCCCCCCTCAACAGTTACATACCTCGGTCATATCGTCATAGTGCTTAGGCGAAGCTCTGCGTCGGTAACTAACTTCACACTACTAGAAAAACCCCTACTAATGGCGCACCTAATATGGCCATTAATGGCGCATCTGTGGTGCACCATTAACAGCACGCCATTAGTAATTTTTACTAATGGCGCACCACCTGGTGCGCCATTAGTATCTGGTATACTAATGGCGCACCGCGGGTGCGCCATTAGTATAGGCCAGCGTGCGCCATTAGTATGCCTCCCAGGGGCCATGTATACCCAGGTGCTTTGGCATACTAATGGAGCACCACCACTGGATGCGCCATTAGTAACCGCGGCATACTAATGGCGCACTACCCAGTGATGCGCCATTAGTATGCACTGTCATACTAATGGCGCACTGTCCTGTGATGCGCCATTAGTATGAATATTAGGTTTTTTTTATCTTTTTATTTTCTGTTGTTTGCACAGGTTACAAAATGTATAGTTTGACAAAATATAGACAGCACACATCAACAACAGATTCATCAAATACAATAGAAGATTAGTCTTTGAATACAATTCATCATATTAGTCTCCGAATACAATTCATCATATTAGTCTCCGAATTAAAAAGACCGAACAAAGATAGAACATTATATTACAAGTCTCGAGACCGCGAGTAGCGAGTTTGTCTTCACATTACAAGTCGATATCGATCATCTAAACTACCATCACATAGAAGAGAGCTGCGGTCATCACGATGAGCATCATCACGATGAAACTCGTCTTCATCCGGTTCCTCCAACGCTCCCTCCCCTCTCCCGCTAGATAGCGGGCGTATCTAGATTCGGCCTCGGCCCTAGTGGTGTACCCTTTGTAACTGTTACCGCTGAATCGGTGAACCTATCTCCGACACTCCTCCCAGTCATCGTAGACTCCGGGAACCTTACCCTTGTACACGACATACGTCGGCATCGCTATGCACTAGCCAAACGAAACGTTAGTACCAATTCACAGACAATACATAAGCAATATATAATTATGCAACAGAACGATCGGAAGAGAAAAGCAAGACATTAATAGCATCGATTACATCTAAGTTGAACGACTCTCGAAACCAAAGAGACATACTACAAGTTCATTAAAGTTTAATTACAACATGAGCCAATCGATGTTTCAGAACTAGACAACTCGACTCAAGGGACCGGAGCGTGGATGAAGCCGCCGTCTATCGTGGGAGTCATGAAAGAACGGGCGTTGTCATCCTGCGTTTGTAGCATTGTGTCGATGTCACTGTTGGACGGTTGATTTCTGAGGTAGAACTGCCCCGAGGTACGAAGGACATCTTGATGGATGATTTCCGCAAACTCCGACTGGATGCGAAAGAATTCTTGTCAGAGGTCCGCGTCCTGGATTGCCGACACGCTCGCGGCCCAATCTTTGAGTTTACTCGGTAGCAGAAGTTGATGATGGTCCCGTACGATCGCCCGCATGTGATGGATGGCGTAGTAGGCACCCTTCTGACCGCCAGGCGGCTGCTTGACGCAGCAGAACGTCGTATTGTGGGAGAACACGTGCTTGTCGTACTTACGAATAGGCCTGGTGAAGGTGCCTCCAGATTGGGCGTAGCCGGGGAGAACATCATCAAGAACCTTCTTGACATTTGTGTAGTCTACGTTCGACTGACGGTCCGGGTCGAAATACGTGGCCATGGAATATTTGGGGCTTAGGAGGATGAGCGTGCAACGTGTGTCACTGCAGAAAACACGGAATGTTAAAAGAAAAATAATCGAAATGTAAGAATTCATATGTTACGGGCCGGTTGAGGGGAGGACTTACTCGGGAAAGTAAGGCACGAGGAAGTTATCCTTATCTTGGTTTGCCAGAATGACGCCTTCGAGGTAAGAACTCGCGACTTGCCGGTCCCCAGCGCTGCCCAAGATCTTGGCACGCATGTAGAAGGGGTCGACTATCACGATGTCCGGGGTCTTGTCGCGAATGATCCGCATCTCCATACTCAGCGAAAATAGCCGAACGAAGGTGTAGTGCAGCGGATGAAGGTTCAACATAGCGTGGATGTCATCAAAACGCAGGACGATCGTACGCCCGATGGAGTTATCCACAAAGCCCTTGCCCTCTGGCACCTTGGCCGCGAAAACCGGGTATGCCACATCCTTCTCCCTGAGATGCCGCTTCTCCAAAGCAAGAACACTGTCATGCAGACTCCGCATAGCACCGGTTGCAGCATTGAGCATATTTGTCGGTAGCATCGCCCTACCCGCCACATGCACCCTCCTCGAGATATCCTGCGGTGAAGGTGGCCCGTCCTGAGAACGGATCGTACTCGGTGCCGGCTGGCTCGCACCCTTCTTAGTCTTTCTTTTGCGTGCCTTCTTCTTCTCCTGTAATGGGACCGAGTTCTGCTCACAGACCGCCTTCTTGAGTGTATTGGGGCTGATAATATTTCGCACCTCGCCTATCTGAGGCTCGGTGAAGTCGGCAGCTGGAGGCGTCTCCTGAGAGCTGAACGCCAGACGGCGCCTGTTGCAACTTGGCTTCTCCGCGGTACGAGCTAGATTGCACACGTCTTTTGTTGGGTTTGGTTCTTGAGAAGGAGGCCCCATGAAGTCGCCATCGTACCCATGCTCGGCAAAGTACTGATCGACGTTGCCAAATGTATCATCGTCGTCGTCGTCGTCGTTCTGATCCTGTGCCATATGCATGTTTGGATCCAGTGGCATAGGGATGTCCGGCACCGTTACGGCGGTCTTGCCATGGGGCCGACTTGGCGCCGGCACGACTGGCGGTGTTGTCTTTGGGGTGGTGTCCCCCGCCCACAAACGAATCTGGCTCTTTGGCCAAAGCATGGGCCAGCTCAGGCAGGCGCTGAGGGTCATCACGCCTTCATCGTTGGCCCCGACGGGTTGAATCGGAGGTAACAAGTCGTCGCAGCCTGGCAGCACCAGAACCAGTTGAACCCTAAACAAGTTGGGTGGCATCTGGGTACCGTGGAACAAGGGGTTGCCCGGTTGAACGATTTTGCCCTTGGCGACATCGACCAACTCGTTGTTCACGAAGTGGAGGAGAGTGCACGGAACGTCGGCGGCGCCCTGCGAAAACATGTAGGGCGTCAGGGATGCCCAGTCAAAGGCAAGGAGATGAAGTCCTCGGCCGAGAGAGGCTTAATTAGTTACCGTGATGATGGCGTCGAGCTCGGCTAATGTCGAGGCACCGCCAACGGCGGGCGTGCAGTTGACGGAGGGGCCGCTTGCTGAAGAGGTGCCGGCCGGCGTACACCCGGGTGCATTAAGCTCCCGTGCCGGCGTCGGAGACACCAATGCAGCCTCCGCCGGAGGCACCAATGGCCCCGCCATCGCATTATGCGAGTTGCTGGCCGTGAAGCTAGGAATCGGGGGCGGCCCCTGTTGGCCGCCCGCAATCCACGCACTCAACCCCGAGATCAAGGTAGGCACAAGGGCGGTGATCGTCGCTCCGAGTCGTTGTTCCACTTGCTCTTGGACAATCTCCGGAATCCGCGCCACCTGTGCCTTGAGTTCTTGAACCTCTCGCGCCTGGCTTTCCGAGCTGGTCTTTTTCTCCTTCCACACACCAGCGGTATAGTATGACCCCCATTTTGTCGACAAGCCTTTGCCGGCCACACGACCAGCTGACGTCGGCTTACTGAGCTTATCCTTGTTCTTCATTACATTCAACCCCCTATTTAGAGTGGTGACCCAAGGGTTGCTCTTAGTCGACCCCGCGCTACTGCTTTCAGTCACCTGCGGAAGGAATGTGAACCATTTAGAAATTTGGCTTCATTAATTAGAATGCAACCATATGGAGCTAATTACGCGGGGGTGTATTCCTTACCAGAACAAGCTCAAGCTGCCTGGTCTTCGGATCCGAGGTAAGCTCCTTTGTTTTCGGGTCCTTCTTGTACCGGGCCCTAACAAAGTTCCTGGTCTGCTTGTCACCGTATTTATCGAAGAGGGGCGGTAGGCCTTGCTCGGCACGGTCCGCCTCCTCCTTGTCCCATATAGGCTCCGCCACTCTGTAACCGCCGGGACCGAGTGTGTGTTCCCCTATGTTCAGCTCCCGCATTTGTTTCCCCCACTCACTTGATTAGGAGCTTGCGGTGCTCGAGCAATTGATCTTGAAGTCGTTGTAGTCATCTTCGGTGATCGAAGGATTTTTCTCCTTGATCTTCTGATAACTCTCACCTTTCTCGATCATTCTCTTCACATTGCTTTTCCAAGTAGACAGGGCCTTGCTCATCTTCGTGAGGGCAGCATTGTTCACTTTATTCCCTTTGAGGCTTGTGTTCTCAAATTCAGCAGGGAACTTGTATCGTTCGTGCAGCTTCGTGAAGAGGAGGTGGCGCAAATTCCCTCGGTCAGGATGCCTCGGGTTCTCGGTGTTGATCGAGACGGTGCTCCGGACAATGCACCCGAGCTGAAGCGAGTACCCCTTGACTATTCGTTCGGGCGCCGTTGGATTCCCGTTGGAGTCCACTTCAGTAACTTCCTCCTTGAGGGTGCGGAGCACGATCGGGCGCCGGTCCTTCCGTTGCCTCTTCAGTTGGCTGCCATCTGTGTGTGCGCCGCCATCATCAGTGGTGGCATCCTCGGCGGCACCATCAGTGGTGGCATCAGTGTGGTCATCCTCGGCGGCACCATCCGTGGTCTTAGGATCGGTGGGGAAGGCGGCGGCCTCATACAAGTGAGGTTGTTCCTCCATCTCCTGGGACAGCTCCCAGAATGCCTTGCCGCCCGAACCCCCGGCCTCATCGTTGTGGGCCATGTTTCTCTCTAAATAGAAACAAAGTTTGGTCAAAAAGTTGGTTATTGTCAAGGAACAAGATCATGGTCTCATCATTTAGGGTTTGTCGACACCGAGGCATCCTAAAATCTAAGCTTTTATCATTGAGGGTTTTTTGACGCCAAGGCACCCTAAAAGCCTAACCTTTCATCATTTCGGTTTTTATCGACACCGAGGCACCCTAAAAGCCATGCATTAGTCACAAGTACGCCGGGGCACTTGATCCTACTTAATTAACTACTAAGATACCCCGGCCCATGCATTAGTCACAAGTACCCCATATGTCCTATTTTTAGCAAAGTCATGCTAAAATTCACGGAAAATTTCAGCATGACCTTTACTGAAAATAGGACATATGGAGTACCCGAATTTGCCGGAACGGAAGTTAATCGACATTCCGGCAAACTCAAGGGCCTCTCGGGGTACCTGCAAAATCATTATCCCAGGTGGACATGGATGCAATGTCACATGTCACATGGATCCCACACCCACAGGAGCTGGTGAAGCTTCATGTGTATTTCACGAAAACCAGCCTGACTAAAGAGCTTTATGTAGAAAACAAATCACTCCAGCAGCTCACACAGGATCATCCCTCTAAGCAATTACTCAAAATGGGCACTAGCAGCAAAATGAACATTTTACAATCTGAACTTTTTTTGTCATCTATGTGCTCATTTAACTTTGATCCAAATAGTATCAAAGTTCTTAGCAAGTAAGTAATACATGCCTGCTTGGCTAATTAGCAAGTAAGTAACTCTTACATTATCAAAGCTTGCCAGTTTCTGAAATCAATTACTGACAGGGAATAGCACAGGCACATAGCAAACCTATAACTTAATGATGGTTATTAGGGAAGACAGGAAATGAGGATGGACAGAACCATATGTTTGGGAAATGCAAATAGAAGTAGTGCTATGAGAGTAATTTTTTTTCAATTTTCATTGATGTTTCAAATTAGATCGGTGCACATGTGGCTGCGATTTCTATTGGTCATCCAAGATGGGTGTTCATAGTAAAGTACTATATAGTGGCACTAACATAACCAAGGATTGCTTTTAAAAAAACATAACCAAGAATCACCTTCCACGTGGCTTCTTCTCTTTAGCCTGGCTTCCTTCTGCAAAGTGGGCAAATACTTCTGTCTGCTGCAGTGGGTACTTCAGTCGCCCTTTCCCTTCTTGCTTTTGTCATCAAAACCACGATGAGAATGCAATACACACCAAAGAATATCATATACAAGAATTGCAGAAATTAAACAAGGTCAGACCCACACTATCTAGTTACTACTGCTGCTGCTGGAAAGGGTGATGATTTGAATCTGATCAAAAGAGGAGGCTTCAAAGTAGAAGGTTGTTTCTGTCATGTTGAGGATTCAAGGAACCTGCCCTAGTGGTATCGTCTTGTTGTACAATTGTCCTTGCTACTGTAAATGGAAGGATCATCTATGCTTTCTCCAACACCCGGAGAAAAGCCACTACTTTGTTGCTAATGTCCTTGTCTCTATGAAAAGAGTATTTTTATTTGCGCATTTGAAATCTTATCTATCTTGCTTGTTAGGTACAGATTGCACTCACAGTTATAAATTTTTGCAGATGCACAATCATGATAATCTAGACTTAGCACCATGCAAAATTTCCTTTTCTCCGCTATGTGTTTTCACAAAAACTACCTTGAGAAAGCCACTGATTCCATGATGCGCATAAGGGTTGTGTGACGATCCTTGTATAAGTTCTGTACTAACATGTTGTTCTTTTAGAGTTTATAATATTTTGAAGTGGACAAACTGAAGATTGGCTTTTTTAAGTGCAAAAACTGAAGATACATGCTATGTTATTGTGCAAAACGTTTACATTAACTCTGTGTAAGTGCAAGTGATGAAAATCTGCTCTCCTTATGAGAAAGAAACTGAATACATGCCCTGTTTATCTGAAGAATTGAATGAACATTGGCCCCGAAGCATTTTCTTGACTAAACTGTGCTCGTAATCCAATTTATGGCCTAATCTACTCAGATTTTACTCAATGACCATGTGCCCAGAGAAAAGGGGAAGAACAGAAGAGGAGGAAGAGCGTACCATGTCTGTAGTCGGGCTAAGCTGTCGCCGGTGACGGTGGAGACGAGGCTGGCTGACCGAGGCGGCGTCGGGGCGGGGTCGAGGCGGCGTCGGGGCGGCGTCGGGG
>NC_041393.1:662868413-662868956 GCF_002162155.2 Triticum dicoccoides
AAGGGGATCTAGGGCGAGGGAGAGGGCGAGGGAGAGGGAAGGCGACGAGAGGGCGAGGGAGAGAGAGGGCGAGGCCGAGGGCGAGGGGGAGGGTCAGGGCAGCGGCAGCGGTGGCGGTGGATCGAGAGGGAGAGGGAACTGGCGAGGGGGAGAGGGAAAGGGGGGATCGGGCGAAGGGGGAGAGGGAAGGGGGATCGGGCACAATACTAATGGCGCACCTCACCGTGGTGCGCCATTAGTATTTTTTTTATTTCAACTCGAGCCAACAGGTTATGTACCACCAGAACTGATCCACATCAAGTCCCCTCTACTAGCTCGACTGGTCAGCAGCCAGTTCTCACACCAGGAGGTCCTGGGTTTGACTCCCAGGCTCCACAACTTTTTTTTAGCATTTAAAAAGCTGTTTCATACTTATTTGTGTTTAAATATGTTCAAACTTGTTTAAATAATAACAGTAATATTTTTTATAAGACAGTAGCATTTAAAAAGTTGTTTGATACTTATTTTTTTATAAGACGGTGCGCGGGGTGCGGGGGGTCGGCG
>NC_041393.1:662869089-662906647 GCF_002162155.2 Triticum dicoccoides
ATCGAGTGTCCATGAAATTTAAAAATATTCATGATAGTTCAAAAAGTACCCATGAAATACAATCGAGAAATGAAGGCTACGATTTAAATACAATCGATCTTAGCTAGCTATCTGTTCACAATCTTCTTGCCCTTCTTTTTCGCATATGGAGTTCTTCTGTGGAACGGACGTCCTTTAGGTAGGGTGGTCCTGCTTCTTCTTGTGGTGTATGCTGCTACTTCATCATCGTCGTCATGTTCGATCCTCGGGTCGCCGTACTTGTCGAAGTCTTGCTCATTGGCTACTCCATCCATTCCGATGATCTTCCTTTTGCCTCTCCTCACGACAACACGACTGGGCTTTGGCGGGTCGGTAATGAAGAAGCATTGGTCCACTTGGGAAGCCAGTACCCATGGCTCATTTTTCGCGGTGACGTTTGCGCCCGCGGTCTTGGATTTGGCTTCGGGTATAACCATGGTGGTGAAATACCGACTTTATGACGTTCTTGGCCCACCTAACACGGAACATCGGGACCTTCTCTCCAGCGTAGCTCAGCTCCCAGATCTCCTCGATCCTTCCATAGTATCTGTCCTTGTCGTTACCGGTGTAGGATTCCATCGTTACCCCGGAGTTCTGATAACCATCGCTCTTCATGTCCTTGGCCTCGGTGTAGAATGTGTAGCCGTTGATATCGTACGCCTCATAGGTCATCAGGTTGTGCTCGGCGCCCTGTGACAAGGCGAATATGAGTTGTTCTTCCGCGGAAGAATCCCCATGTAAAGGGTACGACAGAAGCTTCTGCTTGAACCAACGCGTGCAACATGAGTTGTGCTCTTTGAGTATATCTCCGTCCGTCCTCTGTTGGCGTCGGTCATTGTACGTCTTCTTAATAAAGGTTTTGTGCTCTACCACCCAAGGATCGACCACGTCTATGTGTTGTAGCGCGACTAGGTTTGCTCTTTCAAAGTCGGTGAGTCGACCCTCGAAGTCGACATGCATTTCGCGGCGACCCTCACGGTGACCCCATCCAGCGAGCCTGCCGAGGTGCCTGTTGACGGGCAGACCAACGGGGTTCTCGATGCCTAGATAATTCATGCAGTAGGAGATGCACTCTTCGGTTAGAAAGCCCCTGGCTATGCTTCCTTCTGGACGTGACATGTTGCGAACGTATCCTTTGATGACACCATTCATCCTTTCGAATGGCATCATGCTGTGCAGGAACGTCGGCCCGAGTTGGATGATATCCTCCACTATATGGACCAGCAGATGCACCATAACGTCGAAGAATGCGGGCGGGAAGTACATCTCAAGCTCGCATAGTATCACCACGATCTCTTCATGTAGCCTTCTGAGTTGCCTCACGCCAATCGACTTTCGAGAGATGACATCGAAGAAGTTGCATAGGCCAAATAGCGTTTCACGGACGTGCGCGTCCATGATCCCACGGATTGCAACTGGAAGTATCTGCGTCATCAGCACGTGACAGTCGTGAGACTTCATCCCGTTGAACTTCTGCTTCGCTGGGTCTAGGTATCTGCTTATCTTCCCCGCGTAACCGTAAGGAAGTTTTACTCCTAGGAGGCAGGTGAAAAACTGCTCGATCTCCTCCTGACTTAGAGTGAAGCACGCGGGAGGGTAGTCATTTCTGGTCTTCTTGGCCTTTTTGCCTTTGCGACGACTTTCTGTGTCCTGCTTCGCCTCATCATCATCATCATCATCATCATCATCATCATCATCATATATAGCGTGAAGCTCCTGCCTGATGCCCATTGATTTCAAGTCTGCCCTTGCTTTCGGCCCATCTTTGGTCCTCTCTGGCATGTTGAGCAGGGTACCAAGCAGACTCTCACACACGTTCTTCGTGATATGCATGACATCAAGGCTGTGAGGCACACGGTGGATCTTCCAGTACGGCAAGTCCCAGAAACAGACCTCGTTTTCCATACCTTCAGCAGCGGCTCTGGCGCCTTTCGCTTCTTTCCCGGCTCTGGCGCCTTTTGCTTCTTTCCCGACAGTGGGCAGTCTTTCCAATTTTTCAACAGCTTGTCTATTTCCTCGCCGCTCCTCGTACACGGGCGTTTTCGGGGTTCGGTTTCACCATCGAACAGATCCTTGCGTTTCCTCCACGGGTCACCGTCGCGAAGCCACCTTCGATGTCCCATGAACACGGTTTTTGAAGACCCGGGATCTCTATCTAGCTGGCGATACGTTGTGTCATCCATGCACCTTACGCATCTAGAAAATCCGTGGACTACCTGCCCCGCAAGATATCCGTAACCGAGATAGTCGTGCACCGTCGTGAGCAGTGCGGCTCTCATAGGGAAATATTCTTTCTCTGCGGCGTCCCACGTATTGGCTGGCGTTTTCCACAGCGTGTCAAGCTCCTCTTTCAGCAGCCCTAGATACAGATTGATGTCGTTCCCTGGTTGTTTCGGCCCTTCAATTAGCATACTCATGTGAATGTACTTCCTCTTCATGCACAACCAGGGGGGAAGGTTGTACATCCACACAAACACAGGCCAGGTGCTATGTGTGCTTCTCTGGCTGCCAAACGGATTGACTCCATCGGTGCTCGCGCCCAGCACGATGTTCCTTGGATCGTTCCCAAATTCTGGGTATTCGAAGTTCAATGCTTCCACTGGCTCGCATCCTTTATCGGGACGATCCGCGAAATACCGCTGCAGACGAGGAGTGATCGGAAAGTACCACACCACTTTTCGAGGAGCTTTCTTCCTCTTCTTGTATCGAGTGACACCGCACACCGGACATATTGTAGACTCCGCGTGCTCGTCCCGATAAATGATGCAATTGTTCATGCACACATGGTATTTCACGTGCGGTAAATCCAGAGGACACACGATTTTCTTCGCCTCCTCCAAACTGGTCGGGCACTTGTTCCCCTTGGGAAGACATTCGTGCCAGAATGACATGTTCTCGTCGAAGCATGCGTCGGTCATTTTGTGTTTTACCTTCATCTCCAGAGCCATGAGCGTTACTTTCAGGCGGGTATCCTCGGGCCTGCATCCTTCATACAACGGAGTAACCGCGTCTAACTCAAGTTGATCCATCTTGGCTTTCTCTTGGGCAGCAGCTCTTGCGTTATCTGTCTGCTTGAGAAGCAGCTCTTGAATATGAGGGTCCTGCACCCAGCCCATCGATGGTCCAACGTCGTCTGCTCCGCCGGCATCATCATCATGTCCTGCATCTTCTACATGATGACTGTGTACAGCATCACCATCGTGATCATCTCCTGGGGAATCTTCGTCTTCTCGCCCCCCCGAGCCGCGGTGGTTGTTTTTCTGCCCTTCCTCATTTCTTGCCCGGCCCCCATGGACGACTTCGTAGTCATCTTCATCACCTTGCCACCGATAGCCATCCATGAAACCACGCAAGAGCAGGTGGTCCTGCACCTGCCCGGAATCCGGGTCCGCAATAAGGCTATTCAGCTTGCATCTTCGACACGGACATCTTATCTCCGTCTCGTTCTTTTGAAGCATCTCGGCCTTCGCGGACCTCAAAAACCTATTCACGATGCCTTCGGTCATCGTGCGGACCATGGTCGCCTGCGGGGTAGAGCAAAATGATATTTTAGAACCAAGAAAAAATTTGGCATGACTTTCCCTAAAAATAGGACCAAAAAGAATGCTTAATGCCAAAATTCTCGCCGAAACGGAAATGAATCAACATTCCCGCAAAATATTGGCAACTATCGCATTTCAAATACCGGTACACCTCCAAACACAAACACATATGCAACACCACAAACATATGCAACACCACGAACATACATAGATCTAGCTAGGCCATAAAAAGTGCATGTGCACATTGTTGTAGGGAGAACAACATAAATATAGCTTCCCCCCTTACTTACCTAGCAAAACAAGGTAACTTAACCACTTAATTTGAATGAATCTATGGTGGAAATGAGGTGAAAAAGAGGAGGCACCCGAGACAAGGAGGAGGCGGTGGAGAGAATGAAGTGGAGAGAAAGTGAGTGTGGGAGGAGAGGCTGTCCAAAATATCTTGTTGCTGCCCACTTACTAATGGCGCACCAGCAACAAATGCGCCATTAGTAATCCAGGTTACTAATGGCGCACCCCCTGGCGGTGCGCCATTAGAACTTTTGGAAAAAAAGGAATAAAAGCAATAATAAAAAAATAACATTAGTGGCGCACCTCCTGGATGGTGCGCCATTACTAGTTACAACTAGTAATGGCGCACCACCAGGGGATGCGCCATTAGTATGTTTGGACAGGCGCACTAGTTCAAAAAAAAATTTGGTACTAATGGCGCACCGTGGTCAGGGTGCGCCATTAGTAGTTTCAACACTAATGGCGCATCAGAAGGTGGTGCGCCATTAGTATATACTAATGGCGCACCACTTGTCTGGTGCACCATTAGTGTCATTTCCATCTATAGCCCTTTTCCTAGTAGTGATCATCATCACCGTCACCACGCCGTCGTGCTGACGGAACTCTCCCTTGGCCTCAACTGGATCAGGAATTTGAAGGACGTCACCGAGCTGAACATGTGCTGAATGCGGAGGTGTCGTATGTTCGGTACTTGGATCGGTTGGATCGCGAAGACGTTCGACTACATCAACCGCGTTACTAAACGCTTCCGCTTTCGGTCTACGAGGGTACGTGGACACACTCTCCCGCTCGTTGCCATGCATCTCCTAGATAGATCTTGCGTGGTCATAGGTAATTTTTTTTTTGAAATACAGCGTTCCCCAATAGAAGGGACTTATGAGAACGGAAGATATTTTCTTTCATAGGGCCAAATTCTTGGTTGGCAATGGGATGACAACAAGATTTTGGGAGGATACACGGTTAGGGGAGATGCCTCTATCCATACAGTACCCCACCTTATATAATATTGTACAAAGTAAAGAGGCTTACGTAGCTACTGTACTACAGGAGGTGCCCTTAAATATTCAGTTTAGGAGATCCTTAGTTGAGGAGCGCTGGAAATCCTAGCTACACTTGGTATGGAGGTTCATGGACATTCAACTATCCGACCAACCTGATTCTTTCCACTAGAAATTAACCAGAAGCAATGTTTTCATGGTCAAATCTATGTATATGGATCTAATTAATTCTAGCCCATTCCCAAGATCATTACATATCTGGAAAATTAAGGTTCCCTTGCATATCAAGATTTTCATGTGGTTTGTCCACAAATAAGTGATCCTCACCAAAGACAATTTAATAAATCGACGTTTGGTAGGTAATGCACGTTGTTATTTTTGTGATCAAGAAACAATACACCACTTCTTCATAGATTGCCCCCTCACGAAATTACTTTGGCGAACAGTTCATATAGCACTACTAGGGAAAAGCCTAGCAGTAGCGCGGGTTTTAGGCCTACCAGTAGCACGGGCGCAAGTCCTACTAGTACGGCGCTACAGCTAAAGGTTATCAGTAGCGTGGGTTTATGCGTGCTACTGCTATATCCACGTAGTAGTAGCGCTTCCTTGGAAGGGTGCTACTGGTAATTACTAGTAGCACCTCTCGCGGGCCGCGCTACTACTACTATTCCGTATTATATTTCTTTTTTATTTCATGTTGTGTTCATACACCTGTATACAAGTTTTCATACATCAGCAATTTAGAGATTGTTTTTACATCATAATGAGTTATTACATCACTGGGTGAAAGAACCATGGACTAGTTTCAAGTGGATGGACATCCACTTGAAACTAATCCGCGGTTCTTTCACCCAATGATATAGTAAATATCATCATCATCATATCATTAACAACTTATCATCATAATACATCATTGTCATATAACACCTCCTCTTGATCATCATTTTAATCAATGAGACATCATATAGCAAGTTGGTCACTAGTCTTTATCACAACTCCTCCTCATCATCATCATCATCATCAACTCTAACACATTTTACCACATAATAACACATTGTACCTAGGACATACTTATCTCTCATAGGACCTACTACCTTCTATTAGGTAAAATAGCCTAAAACATGATAGGCCCTGACTCTCCATTATGGAGAATGGAGATTATCATGTCTCCAATTCTTGCCCTTCGCACAATGTTGCTTCCAAGTACCTCCCTATGAATGACCATACATTTTTCCATTCTTTGATTGTCATGTGTTCACCGGTTTTAGAAATCCGATATGGACAAGTGTAATTTGTAGGATGACCTGGCCGTATGTTCAAAACATCAAGGCAACATTTCTGAAACATCAGATGAGGCACACAATCCTTCGGGATTTTCTGTTGCAAAACATAGTAATGACTTCGTAGTTAGCAATGTAGTTCAGTTTTAGCAGAATTTATGCAAAACATGCACGGATGTCGTAATAGTAAAAAATCTTACAATGGCATCTCCATGGATGTTACCGTAGTTCAACACGTGCACTAGTGGCACATATTGACCATAATGTGGAGGAGTTTGATAATAGATATTGTAATTCTCAAGATCAGTACAAAATGCGATCAGATGATTTTACTCCTGATAAGTTAATTCTGAGCCATCGTTGTAGTAGGTTCTGTCTACCATTGAAAGTGCGTTATATCGACTAGAGGGGGGGTGAATAGGCGATTTTTATGAATTCTTCACTGAGGAATTTTCCGGTGAGGAAATTCCTTAGCGAAGAACTACTTGCAGCGGAATAAGTACTCAGAAGTAAGCATAACAGGATACAGACATAGTCATCATGATGAAATGAAGACAAGCTCAGAGTATAGAAAGCGTAAACACGGGATAACATAAGATGAAGACAAACTAACTGAAGAAATTGAACTGAGGAAATTGAGAAAGTCTTCATTCAAAGTCTTCAAACACAGATATGAACAATCACTCAACACAGTAATGAGGAAATGAAAGAGTTGAGGAAATAGAACCAGTAAGGTTGGTGAAGACAATGATTTGGTAGACCAGTTCCAACTGCTGTCTCAGTTGTACGTCTGGTTGGAGCGGCTGAGTATTTAAACTCGAGGATACACAGTCCCGGACACCCAGTCACTGAGCACGCAGCTCAGGACACCAAGTCCTCACCGTATTCTCCTTGAACTAAGGTCACACAGACCTCGTCCAATCACTCGTGGTAAGTCTTCAGGCGACTTCCAAACCTTCAGAGACTCGGTCACTCGGCGATCCACAATTCCTCTTGGATGCTCTAGACCATGACGCCTAACCGTCTGGAAGAAGCACAGTCTTCAAAGGTAACAAGTGTCAGATCCACGCAGGTTCAATATCTTCAGTGATGCTCAATCACTTTGGGTTTGTAGGTGTTTGGGTTTGGGATTTTCCTCACTCGATGATTTTTGCTCAAAGTCCTCGGAGGATGGGTTGCTCTCAAATGACAAGTGTCAGTTTCTCTCGGAGCAGCCAACCAGCTAGTGGTTGTAGGGAGCGGCTATTTATAGCCTAGGGAGCAGCCCGACATGATAAGACATAAATGCCCTTGTCTGATATGACCGTTAGGTGGATAAGATATTTTAGGACAGCTGGCGTGCAGCACAGCAACGGTCGGAAATTTGACTCCCAAATTCCTCAGGGCTATCATGTTCCTCACTGTGTAGGCAATCCGCACTGGCGAATTCCTAACTCCTCAGTCGGAACAAATTCCTCGGCGACCAGAAGAACTTCGTCTCTGTCACTGAAGAAATTGACTGAACTGTATGAGATTTCCAAAGGCTTCACTCGAAGGGATTTGTAGGTATAGGATTTTGAGTTGAGCATCACATGGAAATTTTTCCTTAGTATTTCCTCGACCCCCTTTAACAGTACGGTGTTTCCTATGACTCAAGAAAGAGAAAAACAAAACTATGAAAACGAAAGTCTTCAAGCTTCATATTCCTTGCATGAATATCAAGTCTTCACGGACACACCAATTTCTTCACTTTCAAAGTCTTCATGAAAGTCTTCAGGAATGCCAAAATCTTCAGTCGAAGATATTCAATTTTAGGGGTCGACTTTCTCTGTAAATATCAAACTCCTCATAGACTTATAGACCCGTGTACACTCACAAACGCATTAGTCCCTTAACCTATAAGTCTTCAATACACCAAAATCACTAAGGGGCACTAGATGCACTTACAATCTCCCCCTTTTTGGTGATTGATGACAATATAGGTTAAGTTTTCAACGGGGATAAACACATGAAGTGTAAGTACTGATATTGAGGAATTTGATTGCAAGATATAGAAGAGCTCCCCCTGAAGATGTGCATAGTGAGGAATTTGCTTTTGAAGCAATGCACACTTGAACAGTTGAATCATGGGGATCTCCCCCTATATCTTGTAATTCATACACGCATTTGACATATAATATGAAGAATTTGAAATGCATGACGGGATATGGTGCCTGATGAAATTCAGCATGCGTGCAATAATATTAATGAGGAACAAGCATGCAGAATAACGCATCAAGAGTATCAGAGCATAGTGCATCAAAAGTATCAGAGCACCATCGGGTTTAAGTTTACAACTCGATCCAATAAAGTTTCAGAAGAGCGAGAGTTGTAACTTAGCAAAAAAACGCCCATATAATAGACCGCTTGAAGACTAACTCAAATTTCTCCCCCTTTGTCATCTAATGACCAAAAGGATCGAAACTGAGGACTAACACCCCTGAAGAATATCAAGTTGATGGAGGAGCATCAGCGTTGTCGGGGTCGGTTGTTGTAGTAGGGCCTGCCGCAGTGTCGTCCAAGTCTTCATTTTCATTAGTGTCGCGCGATGAAGAATAGGAGCTGGCCACCAAGGAAGGAACCTTGACCTTCTTGAATCTCTTCGGTGGAGGTGCAGACCAGTCAAATTCTTCCTTGAGACCCATTCTCTTCAGATCTTCTGCGCTGTAGACATGAGATAGAACAGCCCAGGTACGGTTGAAGGTTTCATGGAGGTAGTACTGGTTTTTCTTCACGGCATTGTGTGTTGATGTCATGTTGTGAAGAATTGAACCAAACTGACGCTTGACCCATTTATGATTGCGATCAACTTTCTGATGAAGACTGAGGAGTAACTCACGATCAGTCATCACCCTGGGTGTTGTGGCTTGAGGATTTTGCTTGGCGGCAGAGTCATGTGTGGCAGAGTCATCGTTGGTGGAATAGGATGCAGCCTTGCGAAATTGACCATCCAATGTACGAATGCCTTCATCTATCACAGCAGTTGCCTTGCCTTTGTCTTCAGCTAAGGAAAATGTCCGTTTGAGGACTTCAATTGGAGGCAAGTAGCTGTCGTGGTTCAGAGTACCAGCTTTGTAATTGAGTGAAGACCTTGTCCTGATGAACCTCATAATCCATGGTGCATAAGGCTTCAGCTCAAATGGTGACATAGCAATATTCGCCAGAGTCCTCATGAAGAAATCATGGGAAGTTGACGGGAACGCCATGAATCATATTGAAAAGCATATTCTTCATGATGCCAACGACCTCTTCATCATTTGAGTCGTGGCCTTTGATAGGACTCATTGTCTTTGTCAGAATGCGATAGACAGTCCGAGGCACATACAGTAATTCCTTGACGAGGAATTTGGTTCGAGGGGCATGCCCTGGCTTCAAAGGCTTCATCAGCACTTGCATGTAATGATTTTAACGCTCAGGTTCACTGTAGACGCAACGTGCACCGTCAAGGGGAGGACTGAGTGGTAAGACACGAAGCAATTTAGTAGGTGGTGCCTTGTAGTGAGTATTTTCAGACATCCAGTCCAGTACCCATGAATTCACATCTTCAAAGTTTCCTGTGATGTGCAACATCGCAAAGAATTGAAGAATGAGTTCTTCATTCCAATCATAGATGTCACTGCATAAATTTAGCAATCCAGCATCGTGAAGAACACTAAGGACTGGCTCGAAGCACGGCAGAGACTCCATTTCCACATGAGGAATATGTTCATGATCGAAGACTTTGTCTTTGTCGAACAGTACTGAGGAATAGAAATTGGCTTGACTAGCAGTCCAGAAACGCCTCTTCCTTATGCGAGCAGAATCATAGGGGTTGTAGTCTGTGAAGAACGCATGCTCGCTGAAGAAATCTTCAGCCTTGAACTTTTGCTTCTTTGAGAATGGATCCTTTGGCTTGGGCAGAGGAGTGTCAGTGAGTTGCATCACAACCTCAGGAATCGCAATCTCAGGTTCTTCAGGCTGAGGAATTTCTAGTTCCTCTTCAGTGGCAGTCTGCGTGTTCAAAGGATCAACAACAACAGTTTCTTCAGCACTAGCGTCTGGAATGTCTTCATGCACAGACGAGGTGGGATGAGTTTCTTCAGAGCCCATTTGAACGGTTGGTGCAGGGGACTAAGGTATTTGTTGTATTGGGGTGAAGAGTGGAGAATTGGGGTGCTGACTTTCCCAAAAGTCATCATTCATCACGGGCATTGTGCAGCCAATGTCCACGTCTTAATCTTCATTTTCTTCAACGCCAGCCTCTTCAGCTGTGAACTGAGGCATTGGCGAGGAAGCAACATGTGTTGAAGGGATCATATCCACTTCAATTTCTTCATCAATCTGCTCTGACGAAGCAGCAGAATGATTTTCTTCATCCGATCCGCTAGGGATCACATATTCTTCACCAAAAGGAACAAGGTCCTTTGATGGCATGGTGGAAATTGGAACAACATCAATTGGATTTTCAAGTGAGCTGGTCATAGGCTTCATCTTCTTTGGAGCTGAAGATTCTGAAGCAGCTGATGCTTTCCTTTTCTTCACTGCAGCTCGCTCTGCAGCCTTGGTCTTCCTCACATCTGATGCAGATGGAAGGGTAGGAGTTGGTGTAGGCGTAGGAGGAGCTAAGGAATCTGGTTGATTTTCTTCAGGCGTAACAGTCGTAGTTGCCCTGACTTCTTCAGTTTCTTCAGGCGCACCACTAGTGGATGCCCTGGCAATTTATTCAGCGGCTGGAATGGAGTCATCAGCCCTGGAACTAGCATTTTCATCAGCAGCCGGAATGTCATCAGCGGTGCTAGCATGTTCTTCAGTTGGCTGAGCAGAAGCTTCAGCTTGAGGAATTTCTTGTTGCGATGGGGCTGCAACATTTGTGAACTTCTCAGTCAGTTTAACGAACCTGACTTTGGCTCCTTGCCAATCAGCATAGTAAGCATTGAAATCATCGCTGAGGGCTTTGATTTCAAACTGGATCTGGAGGAGTTCATCAGTTGTCATTTTGACAATGTTTTTCCTCGGGAACTTCTCTTTCTTGAACTGAGCCTTCTTGATTTGCCTAGCCTTCTCAAATTTCCATTTCTCTTCAGTGATGAAATGGGTCAGCATGTGACTTTGACCAGGAGTCAAATGAAAATCAGACATAGGAGTATTTGGGTCCTTGTGCCAGAGATCAATGTAATCTAGGATCGCCCTTGGATCCAAAAGCAGTGGCACATTTGTGCCTTTGGCTCTAGCGACCCTTTCTTGTCTATATTTGATGATTTCTGCAAGTTCATCATCATCAGCTTCATCGTCAGATGGCACTTGGAAGGCAACCTATTTCTTCTTTGGACTTGGCCGAGGACCTCGACCAGGCGTTGCCTTTGTCTTCAGCAGAGTGGGGCCTGATGAAGATTTTGGTGCAGTTGAGGAACTCGCTGAGGCACCAGAGGCAATAGAGATGCCCGTAGTCCTTTGGCACGTGGCCAGATGTATAGGTGTTGAGGACTTTGCCGGAGCAGTTGAGGACTTTGGAGGAGCAGGAGCAGCATGAGGAACTGGCCGTGAAGGCTTTGAAGAATCTGGCCGTGAGGGCTTTGAAGATTTTGGCCATGAGGGCATTGCTGAGGAACTTGGCCATGAGGGCATTGTTGGTGAAGCACTTGGCTTGTGAGCGGGCTTCTTTGCCATTGATTTTCTTGGCCTAACAGAGGCCTCAGTGGCAGCAGCAGCAGCAGAGTCTTCATTGAATTTCCTCACTGCTTCTTTGGCTTGTCTCGCCAACTTGGCTGGCGCTTGGCCCATTCTTCAGGAAAATCCTCACCACTCTTGATGCTGGTGGGGTCAGCTTCTTGGCCAGGTGCCAATGGAGCTCTTGGGCATGGAGGATTTAGTGCGAAATTCTTCATGTACTTTGGAGTTACATATCTGTACTCCCTCCATTCTCTTGCCCATCTCCTTTCAATCTTTTGTATGCACACCTTGCGCTGATTTTTATTTTCCTTTCCAAATTTAGCCTCATCAGGTGTGCAATAGTCAGCATAGATGGCCTCAGGTATTTCAAAAGCAATCATGACCTCAGGCTTCTTTCCTCCTTTCTGTGGCTTCTTACGTCTGCCATATTCTTCAGATGAGGAATTTGAACAATCGAATTCTCTAAAGAAGTATGCAACTTTTCTTTGAGGAACGCTGCAAATGAGTTAAGTTGATGAGAACCTAGTGATTCAGCAGCGGACATGAGTACCTATGAACAGAGTATAGTTGCGAGGAATTTGGAGAGGTCATATGCGTTCTCAGAAGGTTTTTCAAAAAGAACAAGTTTGAGGAATTTGACCAGATGAGCCTTGAAGAATTTCACTAAGTGTTCTTTGTCTTAGGTTCCAGAGTTGTATAGATTGAGGATCCACACAATTGAGGAATCTTGAAGAAAAATGATGCTTAGAGAAATGGATCAAGAACAGATGTCTAGTGAGGTGTTTTGTGTGTGAGGATTTGAAGAATAAAACACCTTTGAAGATTTTGTAGTGAAAATCTGAATCAAAGAGGGCAGTAAAAGTAACTTTTAATTACCCTTGATGAAGAACACGATGAACTGTGAAGTAGAACAATGAAGTTCGTCAGTGTAGATCTTCCACGCCCTAACTCGACGGAGGAAGACGGCTACGGCGGCGGCGGAGTGAAGATTTCCGCGGTCGGTGCGAGTACGACAGCGACGAGGTCGAGGCAGTGAAGCTCTTCCTCACCGGCGACAATGGAGTAGCGGAGGCGCTAGGGTTTGAGAAGCTCGAGCGAGAGAGAGAGCAGTCGAGCAGAGTAAAGGAAGTGAGGAAGGGGTGAGGGGGTATTTATAGTCGCAGTGAAAAAACTGTTCGCCCGAAGATTTAGGACGAACGTGCCCCTAACCCTTCTCATTCGCTTGAGATGTGTCACCCATGTACCGAAAAGTGGAGATCGTATTAGATCGTGGGTGAATAGATAAGTCTATCGTTGGATACGGGATGGTTTGAGCGGTAAAACCAAAAATTTGGATAAGATAAGTTTTTAAGTTCCGTTCGCAATTTCTTCAGCTGACAAGGACACAGTGAAGATTTTGAACGAGTTTCAAATAGAACGCACATGAAGAATTTGTGAATAGACTGGGTTGAGTATAGCATAGAGGGGAAAGGGTCCGATCACATTCACTTAGCAGAAAATGCAACTTGAAGAAATAGTCATAAGTGAATGCTGTCGAGGACATAAACTCATATATATATATATATATATATATATATATATATATATATATATATATATATATATATATATATATATATAATGAAGAAAAACGACGGAAACAGTGAAGATTTTGCAAAGTTGAAGAATTTGAAAAACTGAAGAATTTCAAAACTGAGGAATTTCAAAAAAGAAGATTTTCAACTTTGGTGGTGGCGTGACCCACCGTATAAGAATGATGATTTCAGACACCGCGTACAATTGTCGTAGGGTTCTGAGAATCAAATTCTTCATTAATTTCTTCACACTTAGAGTGTTATTCTTCATTGATTGAAGAAAAAAGTTTCTTCATGTGTTGCACATCTAAGTCATCAACTTTGCATAAGTGTTAGGATGAGTGTCCTTTTTCAAAGAACATTCGAAGATTCTAGGATATTTAGCTCACACCGCAACTTGCTAAATCTCTTCTCATCCAAGGGCTTTGTGAAGATATCAGCCAGCTATTCTTCAGTCTTCACGTGCTCGATGGAGATGTCGCCCTTCAACACATGATCACAAAGAAAATGATGACGAATCTGAATGCGCTTTGTCTTCGAGTGCTGAAATGGGTTGTGAGCAATCTTGATTGCACTCTCATTGTCACAGAGGACAGGCACATTCTTCACGTTGATGCCATAGTCCTTGAGGGTTTGCTTCATCCATAGCAGTTGAACACAGCAAGAACCAGCAGCAATGAACTCAGCCTCTGCAGTAGACAGTGATATGCAGTTCTGTCTCTTCGAGGACCAACAGACCAAAGATCGTCCGAGGAAATGACAAGTACCAGATGTTGACTTGCGGTCCACACGATAACCAGCATAGTCAGAGTCATAATATCCAATGAGATCAAAAGTAGAGCCCTTGAGGTACCATAATCCTAGTGTTGGTGTGTGAGCTAGATATCGAAGAATATGCTTCACAGCCTTATGGTGTGATTCCTTCGGTGCAGCTTGAAATCGGGCACACATGCAAACACTAAGCATTATATCTGGCCTAGATGCACATAAGTACAATAAAGAACCAATCATGGAGCGGTATACCTTGTGATCGAAGTCAATACCATTTTCCTCAGTGTATAGATGGCCATTTGTGGGCATAGGAATTTTGACGCCTTTGCAATCTTGCATGCCGAATTTCCTCAGAACATCCTTGAGGTATTTCTCCTGAGATATGAATATGCCATTGTGTTTTTGACGAATTTGAAGACCTAAGAAGAATTTCAACTCTCCCATCATAGACATTTGATGTTCTTCACTCATCATATAGGCAAATTCATCACTATAACGTTGGTCAGTACAGCCAAAGATAATATCATCAACGTATATTTGGCACACAAACAGATCACCATCATAACATTTAGTAAAGAGTAGGGTCGAGTGAACCGGGTCTGAAGCCATTCTTCATGAAGAATTCCTTGAAAGTATCATACCACGCCCGAGGGGCCTGCTTGAGACCATAGAGGGCCTTGTTGAGTCTGAAGACTTTGTCAGGATTCTTTGGATCTTCAAAACCTGGGGTTTGAGCAACATATACTTCTTCCTCAAGCATACCGTTGAGGAATTCACTTTTCACATCCATTTGATATAAAGTGATATTATGATGGTTAGCATAAGCAAGTAATATGCGAATAGCCTCAAGTCTAGCAGCAGGTGCAAAAGTTTCATCGAAATCAATTCCTTCAACCTGTGTGTAGCCTTGAGCTACAAGTCGTGCCTTATTCCTCACCTCAAGGCCATTTTCATCTTGCTTGTTGCGGTAGATCCACTTTGTGCCAATGATATTATGCTTGCGAGGATCTGGACGTTTGACCAGTTCCCAGAAATTGTTGAGCTCGAACTGATGTAATTCTTCTTGCATAGCCTGAATCCACTCAGGCTCCAGAAATGCTTCATCTACCTTAGTGGGCTCTGTGATAGAGACAAAAGCATAGTGCCCACAAAAGTTAGATAAATGTGAAGCTTTTGAGCGGGTAAGAGGACCTGGTGCTTCAATGTCATCGATGATCTTTTCAACTTGCACTTCTTTTGCAACGCAAGGATGAGTTGGTTGTCGTCGAGGAACTTGATCAGCATTTTCTTCAGCACCATTTTCTTCAGGTGCATTAGCTCGATGATCTTCGCGTTCTAGAATGAATTCTTCAGTAGATTCTTCGGTAGGAATGACATCCTCAGTAGCCTTGAACTTGATAGAATCCTCAGGTGCTAGTTCATCTATCACAGAAGGTAGGTGCTCTCTTTGCGAGCCATTAGTTTCATCGAACCGCACATCTACAGTTTCAACAACCTTGTGAAGAGCGTTGTTGAAAACTCTATAGGTGTGCGAGTCCTTTCCGTAACCAAGCATAAAACCTTCATGTGATTTCGGTGCAAATTTAGAATTGTGACGAGGATCTCTAATGCAACATTTAGCACCGAAGACTTTGAAATAACTCATATTAGGTTTCTTGTCAGTGAGGAGTTCATAGGCAGTCTTCTTGAAGAATTTGTGAAGATATACACGATTGATGACGTGGCACGCAGTATCAATTGCCTCAATCCAGAATCGACGAGGCGTCTTGTATTCATCAAGCATAGTGCGAGCCATTTCAGCGAGGGTTCTGCTCTTGCGCTCCATGATGCCATTCTGCTGAGGAGTATAAGGAGCAGATAACTCATGAGTAATACCAAGTTCATCAAGATAGCCATCAAGACCGGAATTCTTGAACTCAGTCCCATTGTCAGTTCTTATGTGCTTGATCTTCACACAAAAGTTGGTTGAAGCCCTCGAGGAAAATCGTTTGAATATTTACTGCACTTCATGTTTGTAAGTGACAATGTGTACCCATGTGTAACGAGAATAGTCATCAAAAATAACAAAGCCATATAGAGATGCATCATTTGAAACAGCAGAATAATGATTAGGACCAAAGAGATCCATGTGAAGCAATTCGAATGGACGAGTAGTGGTCATGATAGTCTTTGCTGGATGCTTGGCCTTGGTCATTTTTCCAGCTTCACAGGCACCACACGGGTGATCCTTGAGGAATTTGACATTCTCAATGCCAATGACATGCTTCTTCTTCGCAAGCGTGTGCAAATTCCTCATGCCAGCGTGACCAAGTCGTCGATGCCATAGCCAGCCTTCTGAAGCTTTTGCCAGTAAGCACACGGCTGGTTGTGGTCCTCTAGAGAAATCAACAATATACAGATCTCCTCTCCTAAAGCCTTCGAAGACTTTGGAATGGTCAGCTTCCATGATCACAACACAACGATATCTTCCAAAGACAACAACCATATCGAGATCACAAAGCATTGAGACAGACATAAGGTTGTATCCTAAGGACTCGACAAGCATGACTTTGTCCATGTGTCGATCCTTTGAGATCACAACCTTACCTAGACCCAATACCTGACTTTTGCCTTTGTCAGCGAAGATGATATGCTTCAGATGTGACGGTGTTAAGGGAGCATCCATCAATAGGTTCTTGTCACCAGTCATGTGATTTGTACATCCACTATCGAGGACCCAGTCGTTTGCTTTGGGATGATCATCCTGCAGATGAATTAGTGCATCTTACGAACTCATATACTTCATTAGTGAAGAATATGATGTCAAATTCATCAGTTCAATTTCATCAAGCAATAGCACAGATAAGCAGTGTGAGGACGTGTGAAATGAAAGTTCATTTCATCATGATTCGCATGCGTCCTTTTAGGCATATTTGTCAGCCCCCCAGCAAATTCTTCAGACGTCAAAGCACGTCTGGAGACCTGACCCTGCGAAAGAAATTAGTTCTTTTTCTTCACCACCCACATCTGAAGGGGTGGCAAAGAGTTCATCACTCTGTGAGCACCATATGAGAAAGGTGGCATAGAAGCTAGTCCACTTCGTTTCACATACGAGGGGTTAGGGTAAGCATATGAATAAGCAGAGAAATTCTTCGAGGACTTATGAACGTAATGATTTGAAGAATAATGCGCATATTCATAGCCCTTAGCTCTACCCTGCGAAACAGAAGGGTTAGCACGATGATGTTCATATGAGGACTTTGATCCATGTGAAGAATTAGGTCCATATGAAGAATTGGATCTGGGGTTCCTGTTCTTCACTGGTGGTGTCATGAGGACATTCACCTGAAGACTTTCAACATAACTTTTGGGGACCCAGATTTTCTTCATAGGGGAACTGTTCCTGCAGTTAGTGCCAACAAATCTAGCAAATACTTCACCATTCTGATTTTTGAACAGTTTATAGTTGGAGTCAAATGACTCATCAGAAGAATGAGGAGATTCACATGTAAAGCCATATAAGTTAGATGGATCAACTGGAGGTCCCTTTGCAGCAACCCATGAGGTTTTGGGGTACTGCTCAGGCTTCCAATATGTTCCATCAGCATTGAGTTTCCTCTCAAAGGCAATACCCTCTTTCCTAGGGTTTCTGTTGAGGATCTGCTTTTCAAGCACATCAGAAAGAATCTGATGCCCTTTGAGGCTTTTGTACATGCCTATCGTGTACAATTCCTTTAGCCCTGCATCATTAGTAGTACTGGCAATGTCCTCAGATGAGGAATTAGTGATAGCAGAGATAGGTAAGGAATTTGTAACAGTTGAAGCATTTGAACATTCAGGTGAGGAATTAGCAGATTCACGTTCAATGCACTTTAAGCATGTAGGAACAAATTCTTCTTGAGTAGCGCTGATTTGTTGAGCAAGTAATGAATCGCGCTCCTTCTGAAGATCTTCATAACTCACTCTTAGCTTCTCAAGATCTTGCTTTCTTTGAAGAAGTTCAAGAGAAAGTTACTCGTAATCAGATAAGAGAGAGTTATGATGACCTTGAAGATCGTCAAACTTGGAATAGAGTCCCTGAAGACTTTCAGCCAAGGCTTTTGACCGATCCATTTCTTCACCCAACATATCATCACTCTTATTTAGCATGTAATGAACTTTTTCCAAAGCTCTTTGTTGTTTAGTGGCAAGGGAAGCAAGTTTATCATAGCTAGGTCCAAATTCATCGCCAGATTCATCATCACTGGACTTGGATAGGTAGCATTCGGTTACCTTAGCATTGTTTGCCATAAGGCAGGTGTTGGACGATGATGATTCTGGTTTGAATGTCATCTGTTTGAGAGATTCCTTGTAATCCTCAAACCAAGGATCATGACGAGTTAGCTGTCCATCATAGACCTCAGAGAGACGGACCCAGATTAGCTTCGCGTGATTGAGATGCATGACGTTCCTGAACTGATTTCGGGACAGACTTGAGCAGATGACATCCTTCGCTGTGAGGTTGAGTAGAGTGTACTTGCGAATGTCATCAGCTTCAGCCATCTTGCACAGATCGGTAAGACCGATCTCGATGACGGTCCACAGTTCACTGTCCATAGCCATGAGTCGCTTTTTCATCATGGCCTTCCACTGAGGATACTCATGACCGTCAAAGATGGGGAAGGAAACGTTCCTCAATCCCGTAGTCGACATAACTAGAACTCTAGGTGGTTAAACCAAAATCACACAGAACAAGGGAGTACCTTGCTCTGATACCAATTGAAAGTGCGTTATATCGACTAGAGGGGGGTGAATAGGCGATTTTTATGAATTCTTCACTAAGGAATTTTCCGGTGAGGAAATTCCGTAGCGAAGAACTACTTGCAGCGGAATAAGTACTCAGAAGTAAGCATAACAGGATACAGACATAGTCATCATGATGAAATGAAGACAAGCTCAGAGTACAAAAAGTGTAAACACAGGATAACACAAGATGAAGACAAACTGACTGAAGAAATTGAACTGAGGAAATTGAGAAAGTCTTCAGTCAAAGTCTTCAAACACAGATATGAACAATCACTCAACACAGTAATGAGGAAATGAAAGAGTTGAGGAAATAGAACCAGTAAGGTTGGTGAAGACAATGATTTGGTAGACCAGTTCCAACTGCCGTCTCAGTTGTACGTCTGGTTGGAGCGGCTGAGTATTTAAACTTGAGGACACACAGTCCTGGACACCCAGTCGCTGAGCACGCAGCTCAGGACACCAAGTCCTCACCGTATTCTCCTTAAACTAAGGTCACACAGACCTCGTCCAATCACTCGTGGTAAGTCTTCAGGCGACTTCCAAACCTTCACAGACTAGGTCACTCGGTGATCCACAATTCCTCTTGGATGCTCTAGACCATGACGCCTAACCGTTTGGAAGAAGCACATTCTACAAAGGTAACAAGCATCGGATCCACGCAGGATCAATCTCTTAAGTGATGCTCAATCACTTTGGGTTTGTAGGTGTTTGGGTTTGGGATTTTCCTCACTCGATGATTTTCGCTCAAAGTCCTCGAAGGATGGGTTGCTCTCAAATGACAAGTGTTAGTTTCTCTCGGAGCAGCCAACCAGCTAGTGGTTGTAGGGGACGGCTATTTATAGCCTAGGGAGCAGCCCGACATGATAAGACATAAATGCCCTTGTTTGATATGACCGTTAGGTGGATAAGATATTTTGGGACAGCTGGCGCGCAGCACAGCAACGGTCGGAAATTTGACTCTCAAATTCCTCAGGGCTATCATGTTCCTCACTGTGTAGGCAATCCGCACTGGCGAATTCCTAACTCCTCAGTCAGAACAAATTCCTCGGCGACCAGAAAACTTCGTCTCTGTCACTGAAGAAATTGACTGAAATGTATGAGATTTCCAAAGGCTTCACTCGAAGGGATTGGTAGGTATAGGATTTTGAGTTGAGCATCACATGGAAATTTTTCCTTAGTATTTCCTTGACCCCCTTTAACAGTACGGTGTTTCCTATGACTCAAGAAAGAGAAAAACAGAACTATGAAAACGAAAGTCTTCAAGCTTCATATTCCTCGCATGAATATCAAGTCTTCACGGACACACCAATTTCTTCACTTTCAAAGTCTTCATGAAAGTCTTCAGGAATACCAAAATCTTCAGTCGAAGATATTCATTTTTAGGGGTCGACTTTCTCTGTAAATATCAAACTCCTCATAGACTTATAGACCTATGTACACTCACAAACGCATTAGTCCCTTAACCTATAAGTCTTCAATACACCAAAATCACTAAGGGGCACTAGATGCACTTACAACCATCATCCGCACATTCTTTGAAGAATGAAAATAAGCTATCAACTATTTTGAAATAAACAATATAAATTACTTAATAACTATGTTTGAGAAACTCACATAGCGGTAGAATTGGAAGCGTATCAACAAGGACCCAAATGTCTAAATTGTCTTGGGCGATGTCAAGATCACCAAGATCCATGGTGACAAGCATACCCTCATAAAAACCATACATATTGCAAAGTGCTTCCCAATTCGTGCAACCAAAATGGTTACGCTCTTAGAATTGTACATATTTACTTCAAAATCCATACCGTGATGGGTCCTTAGGTGAATTTTCTTTGTTTCCATACTTTCATGATCTTCAAAATCCAGCCTCTCCAATGCATAGCGTATTGCATGGCACGGGATAAGATAGTTGAATTGTAAAAAACGAAAATTACATGTTGAAGTAGTTGAAGTCGTGCTTAATTACGAAAAAAAAAGTTGTCATCTTCTCATACCGTTTCAACATCGAAGATCACCTGGAGCTTAATGCTGAAGCACCGACCTTTGTCCAGGTGAGGCCTGTCGCACAGACCTCGGTCGTCATTGCACCAGTCGCACTCTCTCGGGAGACTTTCGTCGTCCGATTGCAACATTTCCTATGTTCATACATCAAAGATTAAACTTGTACAATTAAATATATGTACTACAAAAACTAAATTAGATCATTGTTATTCATCACGGGTTGACTATCAGTCTGTCGAGTCTTTTCTTAAAAACTCTCAGCTCACATGGTGTATACATTCGACCATTGGTGATGGTCGCTGCTCCTTTCGATCCCAAGTGCATTACATCGAAATGTCTAGCACACGAGAACGAAGGAGAAGCGACCCTCATGACAACAGTCGGGATTCTTCGTCCTCTCATATATGGTGGAGACTCTCCCTCACTGATTCCTCTCTGACATTTGCCACCTTCGGTGATGGTCGTTACTCCTCCTTCCCCTAGTGCATAACAAAGGTCTTGCACAAGGAGAAGAAGGAGAAATGACCCCCACGACAACAGTCGGGATTCTTCTTCTCTCATATATGGTGCAGACTTTCTCCCTCACTCATTTGTTGACTGGCATGTATGGAGCCTTGACAGACTTAAAGTCAACCCGAAATGTGGTTTAATTATCTTTCTAGAAAATCCAGGCAACTTGATATTTCCTACATATTCTAGAACAAATCATGCCCAAATTCCACGGCAAAATCCGGCATGACCTTTGCTAAAAAAGGACATATTGAGCGCCTAAAATTTGCCGGATTAGATATTAATCAACACTCCGGCAAAACATAGGACTCTCGGAGGTGTAACCCGCAAACATTCAAACTTGATGGTCATTGCATTTCAATGGTTGAAAATATGAACAAAAACATTTCAAAATATCTTATAGGACTCATATTGACATGGAGATTTGGCTGGTCTCACCTCGAGGTCGGAGGGGGGCGGTGACGGGGCGACAGCGGGGATGATGGAGGGGCTCCTTAATTTCTGCAAAAACAAAGATCCTATAAGCTATCAACAAATCAAATGCATACGCCTTGCATAGTGGGGTCCAATTTGAGCATTCAATGGGAAAAACGAAATCATAAAATAAATAAGTATTGAAATTAGCATGCATTCAATAAGCAAAACTAAATCATCTCTTGTGTCCGTACATCATCGAATATTATCACTAATACATCTCAAGTTGTATCATAAATATAACATCACTAATACAGCTCAAACCCTAGCGAACGACGGGTATCGGCACGGGCGGTGGACACCCAAAGAGAAGGAACCATCACAGGATCATGGCTCCAGTGAGATCCCCAAAGAACAGACCAGGTATTGGAGAACCTGCCCTCCAACGCAACCATGTGGCGATGGACATGCTCGTCCTCCTCTCTGACGCGTGATGTACCACCTCCGCGGAGTCCTCAAGCCTCCGCACCGTCATTGGACCACGTGACCGCCACCATAGAAGGTTCGGGTCAACAACGGGCTGGCTCCTCACCAAGCTGCGCCCCTGGTTGGTAGCACCTCCCAGTACCAGCCCAGCGGAGCCCAGTCCCGGACATGGCCCATCTAATCAAGCAGGTGTCCTCCGCCAAGTCGACGACGAGGATGCGGGATAGGCATCGTCAACGTCGATGTGGGAATAATTACTTTAACTAAAAAAATAACAACAAATGTGACATGTTCAAAATATGACATGTCCACTTCGAAACGAATCAACCTAGAATACTTTTAAATACACCTAAAAATAAACTAGTTCTATTAATTTTCTTACTAAAAATACACTAGTTCTATAGTAAAATTTTAATTAGATCATCAAATCTCATATACCTAAATTTTCATACTAAAAATAAACTAGTTCTATTAATTCAACTTACTATAAATAAAAATAAACTAGTTCTTACTAAAAATAAACTAGTTCAACTAAATCTATTAATTTTCTTACTAAAAATAAACTAGTTCTATTAATTCAACTAGTTCTTACTAAAAATAAACTAGTTCAACTAGTTCTATCAATTTTGTTACTAATTCTATTAAACACTTACTAAAAAACAGGAAAAAAACTATATTGAATTTTTTTTCTCTAAACTAAACACTACTGCCCTAATTAACATCTAGTTAAACCCTACTGCCCTAGTTCTTAAGCATCTACAAGTACTAACTAATTAGATGAACCCTACCTAGGTACTTAAGCATCTACAACTACTTAAGCACCCATTGATGAACCCTAGGAATTTGTCCTAAAAACTAATTAAGCATCTACAACTACTGCCCTAATTAACATCTAGTTTACAATTAAGCATCTACTACTACTGCCCTAATTAGCATCTAATTTGATGAACCCAAACTAATTAGACTAAAATTTGATGAACCCTAGGAATCCTAGCTAGGCAGAGGTAGGGGAGGAGGAGGAGGAGATGTAGGCGTGCTCACCTCGGGCGACGGAGGAGTTAGGGAGCGGCCGAGGGAGGGGCACGCGGTGTCGAGGTCGGGGTCGGGGGCGGCGTCGATGTTGGGGTCGGGACGGCGTCAAGGGCGTGCGGAGGGCGACAGGAGAGTGCGCGTGTCACGCCAATATGTGATACTATCCTAAAGAGACTCGAAGGTCCCACCAAGGATAGAACCGCATATTGAAACACTTTTGCAAGGTGGATATCATTACATCAACATTACATAATAGATGGGGATACATACAAAAGGCATACAATGCCACACGAATACAACATCACAATACATAAGAGCATCATCCGACTACAGATGAAACACAAACAGAAGCTCAAACCACATCCACCCTGCTAGCCCAGGCTGCCGACCTGGAACCTATCCCCTGATCGAAGAAGCAGAAGAAGATCTCAACGCAAACAAGCATCGCTCTTGCATCATGATCATCGCATAACCTGTACCTGCAACTGTTGTTGTAGTAATCTATGAGCCACGAGGACTCAGCAATCCCATTACCATGGGTATCAAGACTAGCAAAGCTTAAAGGGAAAGGAAGGAGTAAAGTGGTGAGGTTGCAGCAGCGACTAAGCATATATGGTGGCTAACATACGCAAGTAAGAGCGAGAAGAGAAGCAAAGGAACGGTCGTGAAGCTAGCAATGATCAAGAAGTGATCCTGAACTCCTACTTACGTCAAACATAACCCAAAACCGTGTTCACTTCCCGGACTCCGCCGAAAAGAGACCATCACGGCTTCACACGCGGTTGATGCGTTTTAATTCGGATCTGGTGTCAAGTTATCTACAACCGGACATTAACAAATTCCCATCTGCCTATAACCGCAGGCACGGCTTTCGAAAGTTTATACCCTGCAGGGGTGTCCCAACTTAGCCCATGATAAGCTCTCGCGATCAACGAAGGATATACCTTCTCCCAGGAAGACCCGATCAGACTCAGAATCCCGGTTTACAAGACATTTCGACAATGGTAAAACAAAACCAGCAAAGCCGCCCGATGTGCCGACAAATCCCGATAGGATCTGCACATATCTCGTTCTCAGGGCACACCAGATGAGCAAGACGTTGGGTTGGCATAGACCCTGGTTGCCCAGGGGGCGCCGGACATCGCTCAGGTTGGACCAACACTCGGAGGAGCACTGGCCCAGGGGGGTAAAATAAAGATGACCCTCGGGCTCCGAAAACCCAAGGGAAAAAGGGCTAGGTGAGGCAAATGGTAAAACCAAGGTTGGGCCTTGCTGGAGGAGTTTTATTCAAAGCAAACTGTCAAGGGAGTCCCATAAATCACCCAACCGCGTAAGGAACGCAAAATCCGGGAACATAACACCGGTATGACGAAAACTAGGGCGGCAAGAGTGGAACAAAACACCAGGCATAAGGCCGAGTCTTCCACCCTTTACCAAGTATATAGATGCATTAATTAAATAAGAGATATTGTGATATTCCAACATAAATCCTGTCCATCATGGAGAAATCTTCAACTTCACCTGCAACTAACAACGCTATAAGAGGGGCTGATCAAAGCAGTAACATAGCCAAGCAATGGTTTGCTAGGACGGGTGAAAAGGTTAGAGGCTGACATGGAAATTTGGGAGGCTTGAAGAGAAAAAGATATGTAGTGATAGAACGAAGCAACTATCATAGCAATGATAGTAGTGAGATCCAGGGTAGCGGTCATCTTGCCTGAAATCCTGCTAGGAAGAAGAACGAGTCCATGAAGAAGACGAACGGGAGTAGTCGAATGAATCCTCACAATCGCAACATTACCGGAACTAGGAAGCAACACCAGAAAGAAACAAACAACATGGTAAATGCACAAGCATAAACATGGCATGATGCACAAACAAGTATGATGCATGTCTAGTTTAATGAGGCATGGCATGGCAAGTGCAACAAACAATACTACAAGTTAAGTGGAGATCAATATGCAACGAGTTGCATATTGACAAAACACCACATCAATTATTTAGTTCTCTCCCGTTTAGGTACACAACAATATTAAATGTTGTTAAACATGGCAAGAGATGAAGCACAAGAAAACTACCTATCTAGGCAAGTTTAAATGAGGCGGGAACAACAAACAACAATTTCGGAAAATCCCCATGTGCATATTTTAGATTTGGTACTGTTCTACCCTAAACCATATTTTATTGTTGTTAAACATGCAAGATGAGTGCACCATATTAAACTAGACATTTTTCCACCCCATTTACATATAAAGTTTAATTAATTTGGAGCTACGGTTATTTAGTAATGAAATAAATCATATTAACATGGCATATTAGCAAATTTAAACAAACAGCAAGTTAAACATTTTTTAACATGGATGAAAGTGGCATATTATTAATCTACACAAAATTCTAAGCATTTTCCATGTTTAAATCATTTTAATCCGATGCGCGGTTTGTGAGTTATTAAATGTATGAACATGAGGGTTTTTCTGCAAATCTGTCATCTCTGGAAAATTAGAAAAATTCGCAGACGGTAAAAAAAAACCACATCGGGCCGGATCTAGCTGGACCAAGAGTGTACAGGAGAGGGGCTGGAGGGGCGCTCACCCATGGGCTTGGCCCGGTTCGGTGGAGATGGCCGAAGGAGGCCGGATCTGGCGCGACCCACGCGCTGGCGCTGGCTACGGGCCACACAGGGACATCGAGGCGAGGCAGGGCGCGGTCAACACTCGGGACGAGCGAGCGAGCCGCTGCTGCTCACGTTTTCTGAAGAAACAGAAACAACAGTTCGAGGCAGGGGTCAGGCGCGGCGGCGCGGTGCAGAGGAGGAAGCAGGCCGGCAGGGCACGATGCAGGGCTTGGCGAGCACGGGCACACGAGAGGGAGACAGCGACGATGGGGAGTCCGGCCTGGCGCGGGTCTCCCGGCGGAGAATCTTGTCGGCGTGCGAGTTTTTGAGCTGGAGAGGCTCCATGGCTGCTGCTTTGGGTTCCTGGTCAGAGAGAGAAGTGAGAAACGAGAAGCACGGGGAAGAAAGGGAAAGACAGGGGAGGAGAGGAGCGGGACGAGGCCGGTCCTAGTCGTGGCCGTCGATGGCGGGGTCGCCGGAGGGCACGGCCTGCAGGTTTGGCAAGGGACTTGGCGCAGGCAGGGGAGGCATGCGGTCGCGGATCCGTTCCTGGGGAGACCTTGAACGGCTTGCGGCTTGGCTTGGCTCAACGGAAGAGCACGGGCGTTGAAGAAGACGGGATCCGGGCGTGGGGAGCCCGTTTCCGGCGGCAGAGAGGCGGCCTGGTTCATCTGGTGGTCCGGCGAGGTTGTTGCAGGGTCGGAGGAGCTGAGGAGGCCGGTGCCTCGTGGCTGCGCGGGGACGAGCCGTCGGGGCCCTCTCCCACTCGGGATTGATCGAGGAGGAGGGTTGCGGGCGCTGGGGATGGGTGGATCGAGGAGGGGGGTCAGGAGCTTCACGCGTTGGCTCGGGTTCGATCCCGAGGAAGGAGGAGGCTGGTCGGAGGTTGGAGAGGATCTGGATCGGGTGCGGCTCTGGTTGGTGATGCTGAAAACGAGGGAAGGAGAGAGGCTGGCTACGGGCTTGGATCCCCATGAAGAGAGTGGTGGCGGTGGGTGAGGGAATTTTGGTGGATGGGACAGACTAGGATCTAGGGTTAGGCAATATATATTGCGAGGATTTTGGGTTAGGGGTATTAGGTCCCTCCGATCGTAATCGGACGGTCGAAAATAAATAGGCTAGAAAACCCAAATAAGAAAATGGAGATATTTTATAGATGTTGGGGGATGATTCGGACTCATCGGTCATGACCGTGCGGGTCGGGTTCGGGGCAGTTTTGGACGCGCGCAAAAGGGTTGGTGGCTGTGTAGAGAGGGTGGGCATTTAGACGAGAGGGGAAAACAAAGACAATGGGGTTCGACGAAAGGCCACGGGGACAAGGGGGGTTTTGTTGGTCTCGGAGAAAGAGAGAAGAGAGGGTCCGGTTGATCTAAGAGGGGTCAATAGGGACAAGGAAGAAGCGGCAACTACGAGCGAATGCAAGTTCTAAGAAAACGATGCTGATGCAATGCGAATGATGACATGAGACGAGATGCATGACAAGAACAAAATGCAAAACAACAGATAAAACCCAACCACGGAGGAAATAATAAATCACATCTCCGGAAAAGGCAAGAGTTGGAGTTACGAATATGGAAAGTTGTATCCGGGGCGTTACAACACTCCACCACTACGAGAGGATCTCGTCCCGAGATCTAGGATGGCACCGGAGGGAAAAGGAATAGGAAGATAAGAGGTAAAACTAAGTTGCTTCTTCGACGAACGAGTGAAACCATGAACCTTGAGAGGTTGAGCAAAATGAAAGAAAGAAAACAACAAAGATTAACAAAGTTGAAAACACTCCGTTAGAAAAGAGGAACAAGGGATACGATGAGAACCCAGAGGTTTAGTGATAAGATAGATATTCAAACCACTCCGGTTAAAACTAGATAGAGAAGGAATAAGATTGATATAATTTGGGCAGCACTCCGACTGAAAGAAGAAGGAGAACTTGATAAGACGAAAAGCACTTGAAGAGATGACACAACACTCTGGTTAAATGGATAAGCATGAAAAGAACATGATCCTCATAATTTGAGATGATGAGTGAAGAGAGCAACATCACCATGCCTCCGGAAGAACTAATAGAAGATATATCATTGGAATAACAGAATGGAGAAGAAAATGCCAACTTCTGCCACAGATGAGCTTGGAAAGCATCCTTGCAAAGAAGAATTGAACGGAGTTGTTGGAAAAAGCAACAACAAAAGGATATGATCCTCGTGGGCTTATGTAGACATCTCAAAACTTGAGGTGAAATTCTGCCACTACGGAACAAATAATATAATTGATAACACCGACGAGATGAGAAATTTCTTCCACCAATATGATAGAGAGATAACTTGAATCATTGATAAGCACCACAAATAGAAACATTCCTTAGGGAAGTCTTTAGGTGAAATCTATACCAAGATAACTCCAACGAAGAGATTAATGGATTTAAAATACCTCATTCTTGACAACATGTGAATCGCGAAACATGAATGGAAATTGCCAAGAATGATATAACACCACCTCAAAAACTAAGGTAGAAAGAATTGCACTTCGAAAATGCAAGAAGAAGAATACTTGAAATCCTCAAAACAAAACATGTGTTGAGCACCATGTTTATTTTTGAGTATAGCTTGACGGATCATAACTGCAAGAGAAATCTTGAAGAACAATTGAAGAACGAAAAGAATCCTTGGCGAACCATCATGAAGAGCCTCTTAGAAGATCTCCGGAAATAAAAGGATGATAGAAAGAAAGAGAAGTTGAAAACACAAGATGAAGCCTTGTGATGATTTAGATGGAGCTTCGCGGCGAGATAAAGCGGAAAACTTGAAACTCCGGAAAAGAAAATGATTATGAAGAAGAATTGGAGGTTGAAGAGAACCAGAATTGAAGCCTTGCAATGATTTAGATGGAGCTACGAAATGAGTAAACTTTGAACTCCGGGCACGAAAGATGAATAACTTGGAACCGAGAATTACTTCATCATGAACAATCTCCGAAAGAAAAGAATTAATCACCTTGAGGAAATAAGAATAAGATTTATTGTATGCTTATCCTTCATCAAATTAAATTGATGACAAGCAATGGATTTGGCATACTACTTATTCTCGTAGAAAATATTAAGAGAGATATAGCACAAACTTGAGAAGGTCTTCAATGAAACGCCGGTAGGATTGGAAAGAACGAATGAATTGATATGATAACCAAGGAAGAGAACTCTTGAATGAACCACCGTAAGAATTGAAAATGAAAGTAGCAAAAGCACAATTCACCGGAAACAATTGGAAAACGAATGAAGATACTTGAGGGGATTTAAATACATGAGAACAAAGGAATCATGAACTGATTAGAGGGTATTTCAAGGATTCACCGGTAAGATTTGGAGAACGATAGCTAAAAGCTGAGAATGAATAAACCCGAAATGATGGCCTTCGTAGGAATAAAATGGAAAGAACTCACGTAATGCTCCGGATGGTAAGAAAAGAATTCTCACAATCAAAAACAATTATGAGAGGATGGCATCAAGCTTGAACTACGTCTCTTTGAAAGAAAGGGTAAGGATTTAAGAGGGACTCTTCTTTGGACTTCAAAATTCGAGAATGACGACGAGAAACACCACCATGAATTGTTGAGACACTCCAGAATGAAAATTAGAAAGGTTGAACCAACGACGAAAGAATTTGAAGACGATCTTGGAAACGATCTGAATGATGAAATTCATTCTTACGTCAAACTCGAAAAGAATTAGGAATGGCTCCGGAATAATTAGAAGAGTCAGGTAAGATCCTGGGAAAAGACCTGTGGGTTAGGGCCCACTCAAAAGATACACCATTGAAAAAATTACTTGAAAAGGAGATTGCACCGATTGAATTAAATAGCTTGAAAGAGAGATAAACCTTGAAGTAACTCGAATGGATTAGGAATGGAAACATGATTCTTCTGAGATATGTTCAACACTCCGGAACAAATGAATACCAAGAGGTGAGTGATTGAGAGGTGCACCAGCATGGGAAAGCATTTGACACGAGGAAAGGAATACGTGAGCCTCTTCACGAGGGATCACCGGATCAGAACAATGATTGAAAAGAGTGAAGAGACTTCACATGAATAAATGGATACTTGATTAAAATATATGAGTCCTTGAAGAAAAGGGTGGGAGGGCGGGAAAAACAAAGGCAACTTGGGACAGAAGAAATAAACACCGTTGAGAAAACTTAGAGTTGATCTTGCGGATGTTGAAAATGATCGGATCCACTTGAATAGAAGCACACCGGTTGGAAAGAATTGACATGACAATCTCGATGATCAAAAGGATTAGTACTCCCATAGAAATATGAGAACACCGCTTGAAAGGTATGGATTCAACATTTGACTTCGAAGCAACTCGAATACCACAAATAAAACAAAACAAAGGATTTGGCTTGCAGAATAAGCCGGAACAAATACATATGATAGAGATTTAACCAATCCCATATCATGCATCTGTCGGAAAGATATTCTAGGAGCTACTGGAATTCCCACCTATAAACTCCCGAAACTTTCTGGTTATGCAATCTGGTGTTGGGGATACAGGGGAAGCAATATATATCTCACCCAAAACTAGCAATTCCTACATCCAGTTGTATCCATCCGTCAACACATAACCAACAAAACTCCGGAAATCGTGTACCTCAACCTTCGAAAAGCATCCGTTATACGAGTTATGGCAATACTCCCGAACTCCCGCCCCAGTACTGGGTGGCGTTGAGGTTATGTCACCAACAACTGCATAAAAGAGATTTTTGATGTCGGCAAAACTCAGGTATTCCAGAACTGCAACAATAAAATTGTGACGACAACACCTCGGAGCTCAACTCCCCGGGTCAATGCCACATAATAGACAGGAGGCACCAAGAACAATGTTCTCGTCACAAAACCATTGGAACGATTCCAAGATACCCGCGTGATCCTAAAAAAAATATTTAGTGAAATTTGAGGAGAGGAAAGACAAAACATCTACGTCAGGAGGCCTCACCAGAGCGACGAAGGGGCTGGGGAGTAAAAAGAATCCTACTCTCCGATATATATAATCCTAAGACTCAAAAATAATTTTTCTTCTAGACTCAACAACGGCCAACAATCAAGGGGGCTCCTATGGTCGGTCGAGGCTCTGATACCAACTTGTCACGCCCAATATGTGATACTATCCTAAAGAGACTCGAAGGTCCCACCAAGGATAGAACCGCATATTAAAACGCTTTTGCAAGGTGGATATCATTACATCAACATTACATCATAGATGGGGATACATACAAAAGGCATACAATGCCACACGAATACAACATCACAATACATAAGAGCATCATCCGACTACAGATGAAACACAAACAGAAGCTCAAACTACATCCACCCTGCTAGCCCAGGCTGCCGACCTGGAACCTATCCCCTGATCGAAGAAGCAGAAGAAGATCTCAACGCAAACAAGCATCGCTCTTGCGTCATGATCATCGCATAACCTGTACCTGCAACTGTTGTTGTAGTCATCTGTGAGCCACGAGGACTCAGCAATCCCATTACCATGGGTATCAAGACTAGCAAAGCTTAAAGGGAAAGGAAGGAGTAAAGTGGTGAGGTTGCAGCAGCGACTAAGCATATATGGTGGCTAACATACGCAAGTAAGAGCGAGAAGAGAAGCAAAGGAACGGTCGTGAAGCTAGCAATGATCAAGAAGTGATCCTGAACTCCTACTTACGTCAAACATAACCCAAAACCGTGTTCACTTCCCGGACTCCGCCAAAAAGAGACCATCACGGCTACACACGCGGTTGATGCGTTTTAATTCGGATCTGGTGTCAAGTTATCTACAACCGGACATTAACAAATTCCCATCTGCCTATAACCGCAGGCACGGCTTTCGAAAGTTTATACCCTGCAGGGGTGTCCCAACTTAGCCCATGATAAGCTCTCGCGATCAACGAAGGATATACCTTCTCCCGGGAAGACCCGGTCAGACTCGGAATCCCGGTTTACAAGACATTTCGACAATGGTAAAACAAAACCAGCAAAGCCGCCCGATGTGCCGACAAATCCCGATAGGAGCTGCACATATCTCGTTCTCAGGGCACACCAGATGAGCAAGACATCGGGTTGGCATAGACCCTGGTTGCCCAGGGGGCGCCGGACATCGCTCAGGTTGGACCAACACTCGGAGGAGCACTGGCCCAGGGGGGTAAAATAAAGATGACCCTCGGGCTCCGAAAACCCAAGGGAAAAAGGGCTAGGTGAGGCAAATGGTAAAACCAAGGTTGGGCCTTGCTGGAGGAGTTTTATTCAAAGCAAACTGTCAAGGGGGTCCCATAAATCACCCAACCGCGTAAGGAACGCAAAATCCGGGAACATAACACCGGTATGACGAAAACTAGGGCGGCAAGAGTGGAACAAAACACCAGGCATAAGGCCGAGTCTTCCACCCTTTACCAAGTATATAGATCCATTAATTAAATAAGAGATATTGTGATATTCCAACATAAATCCTGTCCATCATGGAGAAATCTTCAACTTCACCTGCAACTAACAACGCTATAAGAGGGGCTGAGCAAAGCAGTAACATAGCCAAGCAATGGTTTGCTAGGACGGGTGAAAAGGTTAGAGGCTGACATGGCAATTTGGGAGGCTTGAAGAGCAAAAGATAGGTAGCGATAGAACGAAGCAACTATCATAGCAATGATAGTAGTGAGATCCAGGGTAGCGGTCATCTTGCCTGAAATCCCGCTAGGAAGAAGAACGAGTCCATGAAGAAGACGAACGGGAGTAGTCGAATGAATCCTCACAATCGCAACATTACCGGAACTAAGAAGCAACACCGGAAAGAAACAAACAACATGGTAAATGCACAAGCATAAACATGGCATGATGCACAAACAAGTATGATGCATGTCCGGTTTAATGAGGCATGGCATGGCAAGTGCAACAACAATACTACAAGTTAAGTGGAGATCAATATGCAACGAGTTGCATATTGACAAAACACCACATCAATTATTTAGTTCTCTCCTGTTTAGGTACACAACAATATTAAATGTTGTTAAACATGGCAAGAGATTAAGCACAAGAAAACTACCTATCTAAGCAAGTTTAAATGAGGCGGGAACAACAAACAACAATTCCGGAAAATCCCCATGTGCATATTTTAGATTTGGTACTGTTCTGCCCTAAACCATATTTTATTGTTGTTAAACATGCAAGATGAGTGCACCATATTAAACTAGGCATTTTTCCACCCCATTTACATATAAAGTTTAATTAATTTGGAGCTACGGTTATTTAGTTATGAAATAAATCATATTAACATGGCATATTAGCAAATTTAAACAAACAGCAAGTTAAACATTTTTTAACATGGATGAAAGTGGCATATTATTAATCTACACAAAATTCTAAGCATTTTCCATGTTTAAATCATTTTAATCCGATGCGCGGTTTGTGAGTTATTAAATGTATGAACATGAGGGTTTTTCTGCAAATCTGTCATCTCTGGAAAATTAGACAAATTCGCAGACGGTAAAAAAAACCACATCGGGCCGGATCTAGCTGGACCAAGAGTGTACAGGAGAGGGGCTGGAGGGGCGCTCACCCATGGGCTTGGCCCGATTCGGTGGAGATGGCCGAAGCAGGCCGGATCTAGCGCGACCCACGCGCTGGCGCTGGCTGCGGGCCACACAGGGACATCGAGGCGAGGCAGGGCGCGGTCAACGCTCGGGACGAGCGAGCGAGCCGCTGCTGCTCACGTTTACTGAACAAACAGAAACAGCAGTTCGAGGCAGGGGTCAGGCGCGGCGGCGCGATGCAGAGGAGGAAGCAAGCCGGCAGGGTGCGATGCAGGGCTTGGCGAGCACGGGCACACGAGAGGGAGACAGTGACGACGGGGAGTCCGGCCTGACGCGGGTCTCCCGGCGGAGAATCTTGTTGGCGTGCGAGTTTTTGAGCTGGAGAGGCTCCATGGCTGCTGCTTTGGGTTCCTGGTCAGAGAGAGAAGTGAGAAACGAGAAGCACGGGGAGGAAAGGGAAAGACAGGGGAGGAGAGGAGCGGGACGAGGCCGGTCCTGGTCGTGGCCGTCGATGGCGGGGTCGCCGGAGGGCACGGCCTGCAGGTTTGGCGAGGGACTTGGCGCAGGCAGGGGAGGCATGCGGTCGCGGATCCGTTCCTGGGGAGACCTTGAACGGCTTGCGGCTTGGCTTGGCTTAGCGGAAGAGCACGGGCATTGAATAAGATGGGATCCGGGCGTGGGGAGCCCGTTTCCGGCGGCAGAGAGGCGGCCTGGTTCATCTGGTGGTCCGGCGAGGTTGTTGCAGGGCCGGAGGAGCTGAGGAGGCCGGTGCCTCGCGGCTGCGCGGGGACGAGCCGTCGGGGCCCTCTCCCACTCGGGATTGATCGAGGAGGAGGGTTGCGGGCGCTAGCGATGGGTGGATCGAGGAGCGGGGTCAGGAGCTTCACGCGTTGGCTCGGGTTCAATCCCGAGGAAGGAGGAGGCTGGTCGGAGGTTGGAGAGGATCTGGATCGGGTGCGGCTCTGGTTGTTGATGCTGAAAACGAGGGAAGGAGAGAGGCTGGCTGCGGGCTTGGATCCCCATGAAGAGAGTGGCGGCGGCGGGTGAGGGAATTTTGGTGGATGGGACACACTAGGATCTAGGGTTAGGCAATATATATCGCGAGGATTTTGGGTTAGGGGTATTAGGTCCCTCCGATCGTAATCGGACGGTCGAAAATAAATAGGCTAGAAAATCCAAATAAGAAAATGGAGATATTTTATAGATGTTGGGGGATGATTCGGACTCATCGGTCATGACCGTGCGGGTCGGGTTCGGGGCAGTTTTGGACGCGCGCAAAAGGGTTGGTGGCTATGCAGAGAGGGTGGGCATTTAGATGAGAGGGGAAAACAAAGACAATGGGGTTCGACGAAAGGCCACGGGGACAAGGGGGGTTTTGTTGGTCTCGGAGAAAGAGAGAAGAGAGGGTCCGGTTGATCTAAGAGGGGTCAACAGGGACAAGGAAGAAGCGGCAACTACGAGCGAATGCAAGTTCTAAGAAAACGATGTCGATGCAATGCGAGTGATGACATGAGACGAGATGCATGACAAGAACAAAATGCAAAACAACAGACAAAACCCAACCATGGAGGAAATAATAAATCACATCTCCGGAAAAGGCAAGAGTTGGAGTTACGAATATGGAAAGTTGTATCCGGGGCGTTACAGCGCGGCGGCCGACAACGATGTAGGGCGATGACGGCGGCGACATCAGACGAGTTGGATTTGGGGGAAGTGGTCGTGGGGAAGAAGAACCGCACGGTTAAGTCAAACATAGCAGTAGCGCGCTTCAGAAAAAGTGCTACTTCTACATTAGGTATCGCTAACTTAGCTATAGCGTTGTCTGACAGAACGCGCTACTGCTAAGTTAGCTATAGCGCCTGTCCTGAAAGCACGCTGCTGCTACACCTTTCTCCTTTATTTTTCTTTTTTCATTTATTTTTCTTTAAATTTTCTTTTTTTTCCTTTCCTTTTTTCTATTTCTTTCATTTTAATTTACTTTTCTATATGTTTTTCATTTTATTTTCCTTTCATTAGCAGTAGCGTTTTCTACCTAAAACACGCTGCTACAACAATCTTAGCAGCAACGCGCTTTTCTGAAGCTCACTACTACTATTGGTAGCCTGGCGAGAATAGTAGGGGAATTGTAGTTGTAGCGCTTCTTCCCTGAGACGCGCTACTGCTATAAACATGGCTGCAGCGTGTTTATTTGCCACATGCTAGTGGTAAATAGTAGTAGTGCTTCTTTTTGACCCTCGATGCTGGTAAGCTTCTATGTATAAGGTTTTCCCTAGTAGTGTAGCATTTAACATTATCCCTCCAATTAGCATTGAAGCGTTATTTGGAACGTGGCTAGCTGGAGTTGATCATATCATTGCATCTTGTATTCGGATTGGAATATGTGCGCTTATTGGGGCTATATGAAATTGCAGAAATGATATGACTTTTAACAAACAACATACTTTAACTTTTTTACATGTCATCTTTAGAGCTACAGCATGGATCCGTGTGCGGTCCTTACTCACTTCTATGGACTCCAGGAAGCCTTTGGTCACTGGGTGCATCCAGTGAGAGATGGTAGCACGGGTTATATTTAACCGGTTTGTATGGCGGTCTCATAATAGGATAGGCGTCAAGTGCTCTAGTCCTACTTATCCTGCAGGTGTGACAATGAGTTTTCCATTCTATTTTTGTTCCGTTTGCGTGATGTAATGGAGCTAAGACTTTATTTTTTTCATACTTTTTAATAATATGGCTGCATGCATCTTTCAGATGCAGAGGCCGGGGGTGAGCCTCCTTTTTTTAAAAAAGTTTGAATTTGCACGATTGAATGTGATGAACTATTATTCCTCAATAACAGTTAATTAATATGTAAATAGGCTGGATTAGCTTAGAAAATGTAAATGGGGATGTAGCTCAAATGATAGGGCTCTTATATCTGCTGTTAAGAGGAAGGGGGGTCGATAGGGCTCCTTTGATTCAAAGGAATTCTGTAGGATTTTTGGAGGATTGAAATTATTTGGATTTTTTTTCTACGTTTGTCCTTTGATTCATAGGATTTAATCTCATAGGAATTTTTGTACTACAATTCATAGGAAAACTAGCATCCACTTTCAATAACACTAGTTTGCCTATAATTACTGGTGCACAGGGAGAGCCTATGCATTGCTCATTGCTCACCATCTTAAATCACTTATTCCTCTTCCATCAGTTCCAAGGAAAGAAGGGGGGGACTCTAGGGCGACTCTGCGGGCGATGCCGCGGGCGGCGCCTCGGGCGGCCTCATCCGCCATAGATCGGCGGGTTGGGGGAAGATTTTCGGCGCTGGAGGATGGCATCGAAGACTAGGAAGGCGAGGCCGGTGACTCGGACGGGGAGGAGCCGCCGGCGGGCTCCCCGACGCCGTCAGACGCGATCTGTGAAGCGTTCAGAATGGGCTATGATGAGCACGAGGTCGCGCTACTCATCGATCTGGCGGTCCCGCTCGAAGATCCGACGAGATCGGGACAGAAGAAGGAGGACAACATCGAGATTGTGCGCCGCATCGTTCATCGTCGTACGGCAGCTTCGGCGTTCCGGCCATGGCGAGGTCCTCTTCCAAAGGTGAGTCTCCCGAAGCCCACCCTTTCTGATTTTTTTGAAGCGGGCGCGTGGAAACTTGTTCAAAGAAAGAAAAAGAAACGACCGGCAATGGCGGCGGAGATACCGGCGCCGGCGACCGGCTGGCTGGCTGAGATCCGGGACGCGCGGGTCGAGCGTTTGAAAGTTTTGGTTGGCGCAGCTGGGCCCGAGGATGTGACTTCGCCCCCGTCTGCGGAGGTGCTTTCGGCCCAACTTAGACCGAACCAGTGTGGGTCGGGGATAGCTAGGTATGAGGCCCAGGCTATCCCGGATGCCACATCGGTGCTGGACGGTGGCCCAAGTATGGTTTTGATCGGGGATCGATCGCACAACATCCCATCGCCGCCCCCTAGGGTTCGGCATCGCCGTGGAGTTCCTTGTTTCGCTGCGTGCGGCCCTGGACGAGCGCGTCACATCCTTCCTCTTGCGGCCAT
>NC_041393.1:662906958-662911228 GCF_002162155.2 Triticum dicoccoides
GGGCTCCTCCCGCTAGTCAGAAAGGGGCGGTCGTCGCCGGGGCAGCGCCGGCCAGGCGTGGTCGGGGTGGTGCTACTCCTGTTGCTCAGAACATCGCCAAGGGCGGCGCCGGCCGGGCGTGGTCGGGGTGGTGTTGCTCCTGCTCAGAAGACCCCGATCGTCACCGGGGGCGCGCCGGCCGGACGAGGCGGAGGAGCACTGCCGCGTCAGAAGCTCAACTTGCTCGTGGGGATGATGCCGCCTGCTGGTCGCGACGGAGCCTCGGGTTCCAAGCCACCGGCGACCGGACCTGTCGCGTAGACCCAGGCGCATGTAGCTAGGGGGCGTGTCAGCGTTCAGGGGCAGAGGCCGCCGCAGCTCGGCGCGGTCGTCGTGGCTCCTCGCAAGCAAGCCCCGGCGACTGGGCAGCAGCCACGTGCTGCGTCGCCGCCGCACTACGTGGCCAGGCTGACTCAAAATCAAACCATCTTGGTGCAATTTCATGTCACGCTGCCTCAGCCCATGCATGTGGGCGACGGAAGTGTGGATGCTGCTCAGGTGCCGGTGGACCGTGGTGGTAATGGACCACCTAAGGGTCAATGGGGTGACGATGGATATAACGCGTATGGAGATGGCCAACATCACGGCTCGTCGGCGGCGGGCGGCGGGCGCGGCTATGCTTGGCAGAATGATGGTTCAGCTGAAAGACTTTTTTATGGGCCCCCAGGGGATTTTGTTGAGGGGGCGTCGGGCTCAGATTACTGGCAACGAGGTGGCTATAGAGGTCATCATGGAGGTTGCGGTGGTCGTGGTGGCAGGAACCGTTACCGCCAACCTCCTCTGCTTGTAGTGGTGGAGCCGACATCTTCGGGAGTAGATGCTTCCGGTCAGACGGCTGAGTTGTCCGGTCAGGCTATGGAGGTGGTAACGGTGCTCACACTAGTAGAAAAACACCTAATAGTCCCGGTTCGTGATGGCCTTTAGTCCCGGTTCATGAACTGGGACTAATGGGCCGTTACTAATACCTCCACCCATTAGTCCCGGTTCAAACAAGAACCGGGACTAATGTGCCTCCACGTGGCTCTGTGCGCCGCGTCCAGTCAGGGGGCCTTTGGTCACGGTTGGTGGCACCAACCGGGACCAGAAGTCCATGTTTTTTTTGGAAAGTGGCTGCTTTAGAGCTTTTGGGGGTTATTTTTAGGTTGTTATATTAGCTAGCTAATAGAGAGAAGTGTCCTCTATTATATCTTCGTCCTTGGTTTACCAACGCTGCTGCTATATATGTTCATTTTACCCGCTGATATAATATCTCATGCATGCTCGCATACATCAGCATATATAATAACAAGTACTCGTCCTACTAATCATGCATCATCATACAACTTCTACTCGTTATTAATAATAAGTCATACGATCATCATCCTCATAGTCATCGAACCCGACCCTACATAATTGTTCTTAACACATGATCATCAGTATCAGGTAGGACCTAAACACCCTTAAGGTAAAATAGCATAAAACGATATAGACCCTGACTCTCCATTATGAAGAATGGCGATCATCCTGTCTCCAATTTTTTCCCTTCGCTGAATGTTGTTTCCAAGAAGCTCCTTACGACTGTCCATACATTTTTTCCATTCTTTGATTGTCATGTCTCCACTTCTTTTAGAAACCCGGTATGGACAGTTTAGATTCGTAGGAAGACCTGGTTGTATGTTCAAAACATGAAGGCTACCGTGTGTATACATCAGATGAGGCACACAATCATTCGGGATTATCTGTTGAAAAACATAGTAATAACTTCGTAGTTAGCAATGATATGATGTACTAGTTTTAGAAGTGTGCAAAAAGATGCACGGATGTTGTAATAGTAAAAAATCTTACCAGGGTATCTCCATGGTAGTTACCGTAGTTCAACACATGCACTAGTGGCACGTATTGACCATAATGTTGAGGAGTTCGATTGTAGACATTGTAATTCTCAAGATCAGTACAAAATGCGACCAGATGATTTTTCTCCTGATAAGTTAGTTCGGAGCCTTCGGTGTAGTAGGTTCTGTCTACCATCTTCCGCACATTCTTTGAAGAATGAAAATAAGCTGTCAATGAAGAATAAGTTGTCAACTATTTTGAAATAAACAATATAAATTACTTAATAACTATGTTAAGCTCGCATGGGGGAAGAATTGGAGGTGTATCCACAAGGACGAAAATCATAGGTCTCTCTTGCTCGATTGTAGGATCACCAAGATCCATGGTAACAAGCATACCCTCATCAAAACCATACATCTTGCAAAGTGCTTCCCAATTTTGGCAACCAAAATGGGTTACACTTTGAGCATTGTACAGCTTTACTTAAAAATCCACACCATGATGGGTACTTAGGATAATTTTTTTGGTTTCGAAACTTTCATGGTCTTCAAAACCCATCCTCTCCAAGACATAGCGTCTTGCAAAGCATGGGATAAGCTAGTCGAATTGGAAAAGATGAAAAATATTGTCATGATTAAAATAGTTGAAGTCATGAGTAATTACGAAAAAATGTTGCAGATGCCTAATCATCGGTTGCGTACCATATGAACATCGAAGGTCTCCTTGAGCTTAATGCTGAAGCGACGATCTTCGTCCAGCTCAATGAACCTGTCGCAGATACCTCGGTCGTCGTGGCACCAGTCGCACTCCCCCGGACGGTTTTCGTCGTCCGAGTACGACATTTTCGGCCTATGTTCATAATTCAAATATTAAACTAGATTATTAATCACGGGTTGACTATCGGTGATGTACGTAGCTCCTCCTTTCATTCCCGAGTGCATTATTACATCAAATTGTCTAGCACACGGGAATGAAGGAGAACTTATCCAATATGAGCATTCAGTAAGCAAAACCAAATCATAAAATAAGCAAAACCAAATCATAAAATAAAGTAGTATTCAAATTAGCATGCATTCAATAATTATAAGCAAAAGTACATCATCTCTTGGTGTCCGTACATCGGCGAATATTATCACTAATATAGCATCACTAATACAACTAGAATCGTAGCGCCCGATGGGTATCGACGCGGGCGGTGGACACCCAAAGATAAGGAACCATCGCAGGATCATAGCTCCAGTGAGATCCCTGGAGAACCTACCAGGTATTGTCGAACCTGCCCTCCAATGCAACCATGTAGCGACGGACGTGCTCGTCCTCCTCGCTGACACGGTGACGTACCACCTCCGCGGTGTCCGAAAGCCTCGGCACCGTCACTGGACCACGCGACCGCCACCAAACAAGGATCGGGTCAACAATGGGCTGCCTCCTCACCAACCTACGTCCCCCGGAAGGTAGCACCTCCCAATACCAGCCCGGCGGAGCCCAGTCCCGAACATGTCCCTGATCTAGCAAGCCTCCACCGCCGAGTCGACGATGACGAGGATGCGGGATAGGCATCGCCGACGTCAATGCGGGAACTACTTCTATATATAGTTAAATAAAGTAGTTTTATTAATTAAATCAACTAGCTAGTTCAACTACTAAACACTTACTATAAATAAATAAAGTAGTACTTACTAAAAACAAACTACTTCTATATATAGTAAAATAAAGTAGTTTATTAAATCAACTAGCTAGTTCAACTATATATGAAGCACTTACTATAAATAAAATAAAGTAGAATTACTAAAAATAAACTAGTATTTTTCTAACTAATTATATTAAACACTTTCTCTTCTTATTTTTTTCATTTTTCTAAATATGTACTATGAACAAAAAAATCATTAAAATTCTATAAACAAAATTACAACAGAAAAAAATCATAAAGATTTTATGAACAGAAAATCTATGAACTACACATCTAAATTACTACACATCCAACAAAAAAATCTATGAACAACAAAAAAATCTAAAAAAATCTAACAAAATCTAACAAAAATCATAAAAAATCTAACAAAATCTAACAAAAAAATCTATGAACAGAAAAAAAATCTAACACAATATGAACAAATTAATTACACAATCTGAATTAATTTTCTATCTAATTTATCTAACTCATCTAATTAGCATTACTTAATATCTAGCTAATTCATCTAACATTTGACATTAATATCTAATTTTTCTATCTAATTTATCTAACAGAGGAAAATACACGGGGCCGGCGCCGACGATGGGCCGGGGGCGTACGGGGCGGCGACGTACGGGGCGGGGTGCCGAGGGGGACAACGACGGCGCGTGGCGGGGGCGGCGACAGGCGACGACGCAGGATGGGGGCGGCGATGGGGACGCGGGCGACGATGGGGACGGCGACGGCGTC
>NC_041393.1:662911936-662957500 GCF_002162155.2 Triticum dicoccoides
GACGGCGTCGGGGCGGGGCGGCGACGGCGCGCGGCGTCGGGAGATCGAGGAGGAAGGAGAAATCAAAGTGGGGATGCGGTTCTGAAATTTTCGTTATATAGCAAAGACATTGGTCCCGGTTCGTGGCTCCAACCGGGACCAATGACCCCCTTTGGTCCCGGTTGGTACCACCAACCGGGACCAAAGGCCTGGCACGGTGCGGCACAAAAGTTTAGTCTCACCTCGCTAGCTGAGAGGGGCGCGCAGTGGTTTATAAGCCCCACTGCCACACCCCTCTCGGGCTCCTCTCCACTGCAGGCTTACGGGCCTACTTACTACCGCGTTGCCTGTTGGGCCTACTGGGCCACCTGCGGGCCTGAATCCTAGCCCATGGTGGGTTTCTAATCGTATTCAGGCCGTGGGTGCCCAGTAGGAGGCATTTTTTTTCCTTTACTTATTGTTGCTATTTTTATTTATTTTTTCCAGATTTTTTGTTTTGTTTTCTGCATTATTTATTTTCTTTTGTTTTTTTGCTTTATTTTTAATTCTTTTTGCTTTTAGTTTTAGAACAATTTTAAACTTTCTATTAGTGCCATTAGTTCTCAAATTTGAAAACACTTTTTTTGTTTTTTTGTTTTGTTTCGTGCTTTATTTATTTTATTTTGTTTCTACTTACAACAAAATACTTATTGTTGCTATTTTTTCCCCCAGATTTTTTGTTTTGTTTTCTGCATTATTTATTTTCTTTTGTTTTTTTGCTTTACTTTTTAATTCTTTTTGCTTTTAGTTTTAGAAAAATTATAAACTTTCTGTTAGTGCCATTAGTTTTCAAATTTGAATACACTTTTTTTGTTTTCTTTTTGCTTTATTTATTTTATTTTATTTCCAGTTTTTTTCTTTTGTTTTCTGCATTATTTATTTTCTTTTGTTTTCTGCATTAAAGCATTTCAAATGAACTCTGAAAAAGTTGAAAGTTGAAAGTTGGCATGGTATCACGAGGGCCGAACCATAATGGGCTGCCTTCGGTCCCGGTTTGTCCCACCAACCGGGGCCAATGGTGGTCGGCCAGGACCAAGGCCCATTGGTCCCGGTTCGTCCCACCAACCGGGACCAAAAGGTCCAGAAGAACCGGGACCAATGGCCCACGTGGCCCGGCCGCCCCCCGGGGCTCACAAACCGGGTCCAATGCCCCCATTGGTCTCGATTCTTGATTGAACCGGGACTAATGGGCTGACCCGGCCGTCCTGGACCATTGCCCCCTTTTTAGTCCCACCTCGCCAAGCGAGAGGCACTCGCAGCTGTTTATAAGCCCTGAGTGCAGAGACGATGAAGAAGAGGCTCAATGCTCACCTGCACGTTGGTTCGCTTCAAGCCTTGAGGAATAGGGTAGACTGCATGGAGCTATGTGCAATGCAGTTTACACTATTCCGAAAGGCTTGAAGCGAATTAACTAGCATTGCGCCTCTTTTTTATTTTTAATGACTTATTACCACACAGTAATAAATAGAAAAAAATAAATATAGCAGAAAAGAAAAAAAAACTATATAAAAAACTACTCAGAAATAATTAGAAGAAAAAATAGTTGTGATTAACTTTACTAAAATCTTTTTTTATTTTTAATAACTTATTACAACTCAGAAATAAATAGAAAAAAATAAATATAGTAGAAAAAAAATTATATAAAAAACTACTCAGAAATGAGCATAGATGCGCTTATAGAGAAAATTAGACCTAAATTCATAATAAATTTCTCCTAACTTCAGAGAAATTCAATATGAATTTAGGTCAAATTTCCTGTATAAGGGCATCTATTTTCACTTTGAGAGCAGTTCAACAAGGCTGAGAGGGAGGGGCTTATAAACCGGTGTGAGCCCCCTTCGGTTGGCGAGGTGGGACTAAACTCTGGCTGCAACGAGGACCACACCTTTAGTCCCGGATTATGCCACCAACCGGGACTAATGGGCTGCCTTTGGTCCCGGTTCGTCCCACCAACCGGGACCAATGGTGGTGGGCCAGGAGCGAGGCCCATTGGTCCTGGTTCGTCCCTCCAACCGGGACCAAAAGGTCCAGACGAACCGGGACCAATGGCCCACGTGGCCCGGCCGGCCCCCGGGGCTCACGAACCGGGTCCAATGCCCCCATTGGTGCCGGTTCTGGATTGAACCGGGACTAATGGGCTGACCCGGCCTGGACCATTGCCCCCTTTTCTACTAGTGATCACTAATGCTGAGGTGCCTGAGACTGAGCCCTTGGGAGTGCCTTACATGCAAGATGTGGATAGAACCTCCAAGTGGGCTCGTAAAAAGGAGAAGATGTTTTGCTGTCACTGTGGTGAAAGGGGTCACTTTATTGCTGAATGCGTGACTGAGTTGTGTGATACTTGCCTCAAGCGCATGACACGGGGGAGTGCCCAATACTGTGTGATCAGATGCCGAGTATTACCATCTATGGGGTTTATTGTGCTGAGCTGATGTTCTTCGAGTCTCCCAGTGCGAGGGAGATCCCTGAGGAACCCCAGAGTACGACCACCGGAATTGTCAAAGTCACGAATAGTGAGGTTTCTGAGGCACAGATTATACACAGGCTCGGTGAGTTAGCTCCAGGTGATTTTCAGTGGGAGCTTACTCGCCTCGAGGCCAATATGTTTTAGGTTGATTTTCCTACATTAGAGGATTTGGAGCGTCTTCCAAGCTTTGGGTTGTGCAGAGTACCTAGCACACAATGCATCCTCGAGTTCCACGAGTGGAAGAAGGTGGAGCCACAGGGCAAGCCTCTCACTCAGATATGGCTGCGATTCTCAGGGGCTCCATCAAAGCCGCTTCAGGATGCTCGGGTTGTTGCTAGTTTGGGGATTTTGGTCGGGAAAACCGAGAGGATGGATATGGCTTTCTCCAGAGCTAACGGGGTGGCCCGACTTATGGTGAGTGTCCTAGACATCGAGTTCGTGCCTGATGTGGTTAAGTGGACTTACAAGGGCCAGGTTTTTAACCTTGAGATTGAGTTTGAGGATACAGATCTCTTTGTTGAGGCTCTGGCAGGGATGGATGTGGATATGCATGGTAAGGGTGATGGATCGGGTAACTCAGAGGCGCGCGGGGAGGCTGCTGGGCATGAGTTGTCCAAAGGCCCGGAATCCACCTCGCAGACGACCGGGACTGGGGTTGTTGCTTTGACTTTTGTGCCGATGAGTACTCTGAGGTTCGGTTCATTTGAGCCAGCTTCTGCTCCTCCTAGGTTGTGGAGTGAGCGAGTGGAGTCAGAGGATGTGCTAGAATGCACACTCCCTCCTCTTGATTTAGCTTCGGCTATTAGGGAGAGGATCATGGGCAGGAGGCCCCTCGTTCTCCCTCTCTTTTTGATGGTTCGCTCTAGATGAGGACTATGGCAAAGGCGTCCGTGATGTCGATCGATGTTGTGACCAGTTTGGGAGGGGGACCCGGGAAGGTGGCCTCGGTCCCCTCCTCTCCTGCGGTGGATGTGGTGCCCGAGCTCGTTCCGGCCTTGCGCCCCGAGGGCCATCTCTCTCCTGCTCGGAGGCAGGGCGCCTCAAGCCGACGCCAGCCATGGTGACTGCGTCGCCTTCCAGCCTAGGGGCGGGCTCGCGTGGGGAGCGGGGGCGGGCGGTCCCCGTGCCCCTTCTCCTTGCTCGCTTGTCGGCGGGATGTCCGGTACACTGGCCGCGTCAGGTGGGGAGCATGGGCAGGTGGCCAATTCTCTCCCCCCTGCGCCCATTGGGAGCGGTGGGCACTCCGCCGGTGCATACGACGGACCTTGGTGGTTCCCCGGGCATTGCAGCCGGGCCAGACGTGGGGTTAGGGCTGGAAAAAAAGCTCGAAGCTTGCGAGCTAAACAAGTAACTCGTGACTCGGCTCGAATTGACTCGAACTCGAAGAATAACGAGTCGAGCCGAGCTTTAGTTTAAGATCGTTTATAGACCAAGTTAAACGAGCCAATCTCACAAGTACTCGTGTAACTCGTTAGGCTCGATACAATAGATCAGCCACTCCCAATACAAAGAAAGATCAGCCACTAAAATAGCCTATGTCCCAGGCGCACAACCCAAGGCCCAACCGTTGAAGGCCTAGCCTCCTAGGAGACTCATGCGTTATAAGGAAATTACAATTGTTTAGTGATATAAATGTTTAATATATACACAATCATTTTTATCATATTTTAGGGCTTTATGTTTATATCTTTAATGAGCTTAACAAGCTAAATGAGCCAACTCGCGAGTTATATGAGTCAAGCCAATCTTGGGTTTGAGCTCGTTATAGTAACGAGTCGAGTCGAGCTCGCTCGTTAACGAAACGAGCTCTAGAGAGTCGAGCCGAGCTGGCTCGACTTGGCTCGAATTCCAGCCCTACGTGGGGTGTAGGGCTGGAAGCCTTACCCCTAACAGGGCCACTCGGGAGGAGGTAATCGCATTTAGCGGCATTCTAGATCCGGTATCTAAGGAGCAGCGGATGTGCTGCCGCCTCCAGGATCACCCGGAGATTGTTGACATGCAGAAGCGATGTGCCGTGAGGACGGCCAAGCTTCGTGACATTGATGTCACTACTGGTATGTCACTCAACACTTCTAATTCCATATTGCATTTTTCTGATAATGAGATTATTAATAATGCAAATCAATTAGGAGTTTCACTAGGTATTAATGATAGTGAAATTTCAAAATCGGTTAATGATATCCTGGATTTGGAAGCGGAACACACTTTAGAAATGATTCAAAATTTAGCAGCGGTCAATCCCATGAATGACTCTAATATAAATGAGTTGAGAGTTAGGGTGCTCGATAATTTTTGTGCGGTTCTCGCTCCATCCCTTCCTGAGTCAGAGGAAGAGGATGATACTTTTGAAGCGGTAGTAGTGAGATCCACGAAGCCCGGTTGTGAGGACCGGGTGGAGGATCAAAACAAACCCAAACGCAAGTGGAAGTGGAAGATCTACCCTGCTTCGGCAGTGCGCAGGAGCACTCGGATCCGTACTACTAAAAAAATTCATGATGAAATATAAGAGGAATCTTTTGGAATAGCAGAGGTCTGAAAGACTTGGCTAAAAGAAGGTTTCTTGCAGATGCGTCCATTGAGCATAGGTTGAATTTTATTGCTCTCTCGGAAATTGGTAGAGATAATTTTTCACCCTAGTTTCTCAATACTTTATCGGGAGGTGTCGATTTTGATTGGCACTGCCTTCCTCCGAGAGGAAGATCGGGTGGGATCATACTTGGTGTTAAATGCAAATCACTGGAAGTGCGAAGTGTTGTCATGGGAGATTTTGTAGTGAAGTTTCGGGTTAGGTCAAAGGCCGATGGGTTTAATTGGGCACTGGTGGCGGTATATGGTGCCGCGCAACCAGAACTCAAACTGGAGTTTTGGGCAGATCTTGTTCGGATTTGCGTTTCTGAATAGCTTCCAATCTTGGTTGGGGGGATTTAAACATTATTCGAAGGAGAGAGGAAAATAACAATGATAATTTCGATGGCAGGTGGTCGTTCATGTTTAACATCATTATTGAAAGCTTGGATCTGAGAGAAATAGAGCTTTCGGGTAGAAAATTCACCTGGGCTAATACCTTGCCAAACCCCACGTTTAAGAAGTTGGATCAAGTCCTAGCAAGCGTCGAATGGGAACAGAAATTTCCCTTGGTAACGGTCCAGGCGCTGTCGTGCGGAATTTCTGACCACACACCTTTACTGGTATACTCCGGTGAGGCAACCCACATGTGGAACAAAAACTCTTTTTCGTTCGAACTGGCGTGGTTTGAAAGAGAAGGATTCTTGGATCTGATAGCCAGGGAATGGACTAAGGATGCAGGAGGTAGGACTTCGGTTGAGCGCTGGCAGAATAAGATACGACACTTGAGGAGTTCTTGCGTGGGTGGGCTAAGCATCTTAGTGGGATTTATAAGGTTGAAAAAGAAAGGCTCCTTACACTTATTCAGTCCCTAGATTTAAAAGCCGAGTCCACAATCCTACAAACCACGGAGCTTCATGCTAAACTTGAGGCGGAGATGAGATTGAAAGAGCTTCTCCGTGAAGAGGAATTGTAGTGGGCGTTACGGGTAAGGTTCGCAAAGTGGTCCAGGGGGACGCGAACACTCAATTCTTTCACATGATCGCCAATGGCAAGCACAGAAAGAAAAGAATCTTCTAGCTTGAACAAGACGAAAGAACGATTCTAGGCCAGGAAAACCTAAAATTGTACATAACCGAATATTACAAGTAATTGTTTGGACCTCCGGAGGATAATTGTGTATCCCTGGATGAGTCTAGGATTGAGGATGTTCCTCAACTGGCTGCAGATGAGAATGATATCTTGACTGCCCCATTTTCGGAGAAAGAGGTGTTTGAAGCCATTTCACAGATGAAAAATAATAAGGCTCCAGGGCCGGATGGATTTCCGACGGAGTTTTATAAAAAGTGTTGGCATATTATTAAGGGGGATTTGATACCGATATTCCATGATTTATTCTCTGGACAGCTTCAGCTATTTCACTTGAATTTTGGAACGATAACCCTGCTTCCTAAGAAAACAGAGGCTATGAGAATTGAGCAGTTCGGGCCGATCTATCTTCTTAATGTTAGTTTCAAAATTTTCACCAAAGTTGGGACAAATAGGCTCACACAGATTGCGCATTCGGTGGTGCAGCACTCCCAAACTGCTTTCATGCCGGACAGAAACATCCTAGAAGGAGTTGTGGTCCTTCATGAAACGCTCCACGAAATTCACACAAAAAAACTAGATGGAGTTTTTTTCAAGGTGGATTTCGAGAAAGCGTACGATAAAGTCAAATGGCCTTTCCTTCAACAGGCCTTGCGCATGAAAGGTTTTGATGAAGCCTGGTGACGACAAGTTGAATCTTTCACGCCAAAAGGAAGTGTTGGAATTAAAGTGAATGACGACATAGGTCATTATTTCCAGACACATAAGGGCCTTAGACAAGGTGATCTGATGTCTCCTGTCTTGTTCAACATTGTAGTGGATATGTTGGCAATTCTAATAGGAAGGGCTAAGGAGGCTGCTCAGTTGGGTGGCTTGGTGCCTCGTGGATGGAGGTGTGTCCGTCTTACAGTACGCCGATGATACTATCATCTTTATGGAGCATGACTTGCTAAAAGCGAGAAATATGAAGCTAGTGTTATGCTTATTTGAACAATTGACTGGGTTAAAGATTAACTTTCATAAAAGTGAATTGTTCTGCTTTGGAAGAGCCAAGAAGGAACAAGAGGCTTATAGGCAATTGTTTGGGTGTGAATTGTGGGCCTTACGTTTTACGTATCTAGGTATACCAATTCATCATCGTAAACTGATAAACAGAGAATGGAAGTGTATTGAGGATCGATTTGAGAAGAAACTGAGTTGCTGGATGGGCAAGCTCATGTCATACGGAGGCCGATTAATTCTTATTAATTCATTTCTCACGAGTATGCCTATGTTTCTCTTGTCTTTTTTCGAGGTTCCAGTTGGAGTTAGGAAAAGGCTGGACTTCTATCGATCCCGATTCTTCTGGCAGAGTGATGAGCTAAAAAGAAAATACAGACTCGTCAAATGGGATATCATTTGTCGCCCAAAAGACCAAGGGGGTCTTGGTATTGAAAATCTTGAAGTCAAGAACAGATGTCTTCTCAGCAAGTGGTTGTACAAGTTATCTGTAGAGAGTGAAGCCACATGGGCACAAATTCTCCGTAGTAAGTATCTTCACTCGAAAACTTTGTCCCAAGTGACAGTAAGGCCGACGTGCTCGCCTTTTTGAAAAGGGCTGATGAGAGTCAAATCAGCTTTTTTCAATAGGACAAAGTTTTTAACTGGAAATGGCGCCAGCACGCGTTTCTAGGAGGATACTTGGCTAGGAGAGACACCCCTTGCGCTTCAATACCCATCGCTCTATAGTATTGTTCAACGACGCGACGCGTATGTTGCAACAGTACTTCAGTCCATCCCCCTCAATATTCAGTTTAGGAGGACGCTAGTCGGTAATCGTTCGGAAGCTTGGCTCCATATAGTGAGTAGACTGATGGAGGTCCAGCTGTCTCAACAAACCGATCAGTTGCGCTGGAAGCTTACTAGGACTGGGGAGTTTACAGTTAAATCGATGTATCTCGATGTTATCAATTCTAGCTCCATTCCTAGTTCAAAACATGTTTGGAAAGTCAAAGTTCCCTAAGTGTTTATGTGGTTTGTACATAAACAAGTCATCTTAACCAAGGACAATTTGGCAAAGCACAACTGGACAGAACCTACTAGGTGTAGTTTTTGTGATCGGTATGAAACTATCAAACACTTTTTTTTGACTGCCCGCTGGCAAAAGTGCTATGGCAGACAGTGCACATAGCCTTTAATATTACTCCTCTGAATGCTCTCAGCACGTTATTTGGAACGTGGCTTAACGGGATAGAGACCGAAACAACGAGACACATTCGCGTAGCAGTATGTGCTTTATTGTGGGCAGTCTAGAACTGCAGAAATGACCTGGTTTTTAACAGAACAACAAATTTTCATTTTTTGCAGGTTATATTCCGAGCCACTGCGTTGATCTGTATGTGGTCGCTACTCACTCCGATGGAGGCCATGGAGCGTTTGGTTACTGGATCTATCCTGGAAGATGGTAGCGCGGGATATTTTCAACCGGTTTGAATGGCGGTCATGTAATAGGATAGGCAATTAGTTTCCATATCTTGTTTATGCCGTCCGGTTGTGGCGCTATGGTTGCTTTTTTAGGCTCTTTGTGAGCTCTTTTTTATTTTCATTTTGACTTTAAGACCTCTGTTGAACTATTTGCTATTTAATAAAAGTTGGCCGTATGCATAGTTCTGATGCATAGGCCGGGGAGTCCCCTTTTTAAAAAAAAAAAACTCCAACCTCTTTTTACAATTTCTTTGCTTTTTCCGTGAAATCAGACACTCCTTGCTAGTCCTATAGGATTCAAGTGGGCATGACACTCTAATTCTATACTTTTTCTATTCCCGCGTTTTTAAAATCCTGCGAATCAAAAAACCCTCGATATTTTTGGCCTAACGGTCAGGCCTAAAATTAGCTAGGAATATAAAATACAAATTCATACGCCAAGCATGTTTCAACTGCCTACCTCTGGGTAAATCCAGAGAAAACACATCCTCGTTATCAGTTCTAGTGCTCGGCGTTGCATCAAAAGTATGTTCCGGTAATCAATCTCATCATTATGCAGAAAGCCAGCCCAAAAACACAATCACCATCATGGGTAACACATTAAACTAACAAGCACGCAGGCAAGTCCGACCACCATCATGATTCTAGAAGATGATAGTATGTTTTCTCTTTCCGTGTACACCCATACTTCAGAGAATGATGTCTGAGTAAAATGGAGACACTGGCATGGCCACAAAATACATGAACTGAATACTGTAATGTTTGCTGAGACCAATATCCAAGATAAAACCGAGCAAAGATAACTAATAGTTTCAGCAGAACAGCCACAACCTGGCGAGATCGAGATGTATGGTCGTCTTTCAGATATTTGGAATGAACCAAACCTGCTGGGGACAAAATACAGAATACTTAGATGCATGAAGAACTTGCTCGAACGTCTGGCTTTCCAAGTCATAAATCACCACCCCTTTCCAGCCCTGGACACCAAAATTTTCTTCATGCGTCAGCCAAGGCGTGGCAAAGTAGACATGGTTGGGCCTTAGCCCCGGACACTCTTTGGCAACCAAGCATACGGACTCATTCAACCCGACGAACACCGCGTGCTCCCGGAAGGCCGTGGCAGAGCTCAGCCTGACGAGCCTGCGCTCCTCGACATCGACCTCAAACGCCTCAACATTGACCCTCCTGGGATGATCGGAGCGCCGCTGGGTTCGTATCTCCAGGAGACCACCCCAGGGGGTGGACACCAGGAACCGGGTGAGAATCCTCCGCTGTCTTCCGTCCCCGTCGGCGATGATCGCCTGTTTGCCTGGTTGATGCGTCGGCCCTTTGTCAAGATCCCATGCCTCGACCGCCCCATGCATCGTCACCGTGTAGAATCTGCCATTCTGGTGGACGCAATCAGCGTATGAATCCTTGCCCATCTCACCAAGAGTCGTCGTCGTGGCATGTCGCCAGCGGTTCTCTCTTGCTCTCGCAAAAGAAATCTGATTGTTCCCATGGATGGCCATGGCAGTGTAGTCACCCTCACCACCGCCGTGGGATGGAGATGGATCGCATGACAACGCTGTTAAACATTGTGTAACGTGTGCGTGTTGTGTTGGTTGTTGTAATATGGTTGGGTTTAGAGATATGATCCCATAGTTTGTTAGATTACTTGGAGATCAATCCTAGCCTAACCAACCTTGTAATCTTGTGGCCTAGAGCCCCTATATTAACACGCACGCGTCCCTGCAGAGATGCATACGCTTAAGCCTAGTTTTCCACATGGTATACAGAGCTTGACTCTTCCATCGCATCTAGATGTCTTCATCGTCCTCCTCCGCAATGGCCACGCCCTCCCTCGCTTCCCTAGGCCATACGATCACGGAGAAGCTGAATCGTGAGAATTTCCTCATCTGGCGCGCGCAGGTTCTGCCGCATGTGCGCGCGGCAGGCATGATGGGATTCCTCGATGGTTCCCAGAAGGAACCCGCCGCTGAGATCCGCACGGAGAGGGACAACGCCGGCAAGAAGGAGATCACCGTCGCCGTCAATCCAGAGCACGCCATCTGGGTGACCCAGGACCAGCAGGTGCTCTCGTTTTTGATTGCCTCTCTCTCTCGCGAAGTGCTCCTGCAGGTCAGTAACTGCACGACGGCCGCCGCTACCTGGAGCGCTCTCCTTCAGAGCTTCTCCTCGCAATCTCGCGCCCGCATCATCCAGCTCCGTGATCAGATCGGCCACACCAAGAAGGGCGATATGTCGGCGGCCGCCTACTTCACCAAGATGAAGGGGCTCGCCGACGAACTTGCAGCTGCCGGGAGGCCCCTGGATGAAGATGATGTTGTCTCTCACATCATCCAGGGGCTCATGCACGAGCCGGAGTACAGCGGGTTCGTGTCCGCCGTCTCCACGCGCACCATCACCGACCAGCCAATCGGCCTCGACGAGTTGTTCTCGCTGCTGCTTGCTGCTGAGTCACGCATCGCCGCACAGACCTCCGCCTACTCCGCCAACCTTGCTGCAAAAGGCGGAGGTCGCGGCAACTTCAACCAGGGTGGCTCTCGTGGCGGCGGCAACAGCGGCTCCCGTGGTGGCTACAACTACAACAACACGGGCTACAACAACAATAACTACTCTGGTGGTGGCGGCTTTGGTGGCACGCCTCGCCAGGGTGGTGACCGCGGTGACCGCGGTGATCACGAGAAGTGCCAGATCTGCAAGAACGAGGGGCATGGTGCATGGCGCTGCAAGAAACGCTACGACCGCAACTTCAACAACAACGTTCGAAACCCTGCTGGTGGTGGAGGCGGTAGTGGCGGCGGTGGAAACCGATCTGCCAACGATGTCCACTCCTATGGAGTCGATACCAACTGGTATCTTGACTCTGGCGCAACCAACCACGTGACGGCGAACTGGAGAAGCTCGCTGTGCATGATCGCTACACCGGCTCGGAGCAAATCCACACCGCAAGTGGTCAAGGTATGGACATTGCACATGTCGGTCATTCAGTTCTATCTACTCCTCATGGCTCTTTGCATCTAAAGAACATACTTCATTCTCCACAAGCCGATAAAAGCTTACTTTCTGCCTATCAACTCATCAAAGATAATCATGCTTTCCTTGAGGTTTACCCTGAAACTTTTTTTGTTAAGGATCGGGCCACTCGGAGGACCATTCTTCAAAACGAGAGTAGGGGTGGCTTGTTTCCTATCTCTGGCCGGCAAGGTGCTCCTCTTCAACAAGTTCTTAGCGCCACAAAACCATCTACCTCACGGTGGCACAAGCGCCTAGGACATCCTGCACTACCGGTGGTTCAGAAAATTCTTCGAGATTTTAGTCTTTCAGTGTCAAATAAACAAGATCATATGCTAGTTTGTGATGCTTGCCAGATGGCCAAGAGTCATCAACTTCCCTATCCTAAGTCTTTTAGTGAGTCAAAGGCTCCTTTAGAGCTTATTTTTTCGGATGTGTGGGGTCCTGGACCCGTTTCTATAGGCAGACAAAAATATTATGTGAGCTTTATCGATGATTTTAGCAAGTTTAGTTGGATTTATTTGCTCAAAAATAAGTCTGATGTGTTTGAGAAATTTCATCTCTTTCAGCAACATGTTGAACGCCTCTTTGATCACAAAATTCTTGCTATGCAAACGGATTGGGGGGGTGAGTACCAAAAACTCAATTCCTTTTTTGAGCGCATTGGCATCACCCATTATCTCTCGTGTCCCCATGCTCACCAGCAAAATGGATCCGCAGAACGGAAGCACCGTCACATTGTGGAAGTTGGTCTATCACTTCTTGCTCATGCCTTTATGCCCTTAAAATTTTGGGATGAGGCGTTTCTTACCGCAGTATATCTTATCAACCGTGTGCCTAGCAGGGTCATCAAAAACCAAACACCCCTTGAACGTCTCTTTGGCAAGAAACCCGACTATACCTTTCTCCGCATTTTTGGGTGTGCTGTTTGGCCTAATTTGCGTTCTTATAATAAGCGCAAGCTTGAATTTAGGTCCAAACAGTGTGTTTTCTTAGGGTATAGTAGCCTCTACAAAGGATACAAGTGTCTCGATGTAACCTCCGGTCGCGTCTATATCTCTCGGGACGTCGTCTTTGATGAACATATTTTTCCTTTCGCCAAACTTCACCCTAATGCCGGTGCACAACTTCGCAAAGAGCTAACTCTTTTACCTGTTCATCTTCTGCCATCATCCCGTTTTGATCAAGGGGGAGTAGTAGATACTGCTGAACGCATGTCCATGTCTAATAACACCTTTGATCAAAACAGCCCTGATGCAAGTATGCAGGAAAACGGCGAAGATTTTGGCGAAAACGCCCATGATTTTATGCATGCAGAAACGACAGAAGGATCCGCAGATAATCCAGATGCAAATCTCTCGGGATCCGCGGCACCAGGCGCGTCAGCTGCCGCAGGAGGATCCGCCACGGGATCTGCGCCGCCCTCTGATTCGGCAGTGGCCCAGGCGGGGTCACACAGCGGGCCCGCCGCCCGTCGCATCGCTCGACAGCCACCCTTGGCGGAGCCTGGTGGCCCACTCCCACGTGCGGGCGGGCGGCCCTCGCGTGTGGACGAGCGTGGTCCACATCACGCGGGCGGGAGCGCCCCCGACACAACGCCGCGCGACGACTCTGGCACGCCAAGTGGCAGTTCCGGAGGGGCGGATCCATCTGCGCCTGCGGACAGGCCTGTCCCCGAGGCTGATCCGCTACAGGAGCCGCTACATGAGTTCCCTTTGGGATCTTCTGCGGGATCTTCTGCGGGATCTTCTGCGGCTGATTCCGGCGAAGTTGTGTCATCTTCTTCAAATCGCCTTCTACAGCAGCTTCAACGACCAGCTCCGCCACCTCCTGTCCGCTCCAACACCAGGTCACAGAGTGGTATTGTTAAACCTAAAATATATAAAGATGGCTGTGTACGTTGGGGCTCGTTTTGTGCAACAGGTGAACCACAAAATTTTGGAGAAGCACTAGGTGAACCTCGTTGGAGGGAAGCAATGGATGAGGAGTATGCTGCTTTAATGAAGAATAAAACTTGGCGTTTGGTTCTACCAGTCAGAGGGAGGAACATAATTGACTGCAAGTGGGTCTATAAGGTAAAAAGAAAGTCTGATGGCTCCATTGACAGGTACAAGGCACGTCTGGTTGCTAAGGGTTTCAAACAGAGGTATGGAATTGACTATGAGGACACGTTTAGTCCAGTTGTAAAAGCTGCCACTATTAGATTAATCCTCTCAGTTGCAGTGTCTAGAGATTGGTGCATAAGACAACTAGATGTAAAGAATGCGTTCTTGCATGGCGTTCTGGAAGAGGAAGTGTTCATGAGGCAACCTCCTGGGTATGAAAATCCAAAAGCACCACATCATGTTTGCAAACTTGATAAGGCACTGTATGGACTAAAACAAGCACCTAGAGCTTGGTACTCTCGGCTCTCCGCTAAGTTACAATCACTTGGATTTACTCCCTCAAAGGGAGATACCTCGCTGTTCTTCTATCATAGATATGGAATAACCATTTTTATGCTTATTTATGTGGATGATATAGTTGTTACTAGTTCATCATCTAAGGCAGTGGAAGCCCTTCTTATGGACTTGAGCAAAGAGTTTGCACTAAAGGATCTCGGCAGTCTTCATTTCTTCCTCGGCATTGAGGTAAAAAATGTAAAAAGTGGAATTGTGTTGTCACAAGGAAAATATGTGCAAGAAATACTTCAGAGAATGGGCATGAAAGGATGTAAGCCCTCATCTACACCTTTGTCTGTTTCTGAAAAAATGTCTCTGTATGATGGAGAGACTCTTGGAGCAGAAGACTCCACCAGGTACAGAAGTATTGTAGGAGCTCTGCAGTACTTGACATTGACTAGGCCAGATATTTCATATTCAGTAAACAAAGTATGTCAGTTCTTACATGCTCCTACTAGTGCACATTGGACTGCAGTAAAGAGGATACTTAGGTATCTTCAAGGGACACAGAGCCATGGACTGAAGATTGGAAAGTCGGATTCAATGCTTGTGAGTGCTTTCTCAGATGCAGACTGGGCAGGCTGTCCTGATGATAGAAGATCAACAGGAGGATTTGCTGTGTTTCTTGGCTGTAATTTGGTTTCTTGGAGTGCTCGCAAACAGCCAACAGTATCTAGGTCAAGTACAGAAGCTGAGTATAAAGCACTAGCTAATGCCACTGCTGAGGTTATTTGGGTTCAGAATATGTTAACAGAGTTGGGTATTTCTCACCCAAAGGCAGCGTCACTTGGTGTGACAATCTTGGTGCAACGTATTTATCTGCAAATCCTATCTTCCATGCCAGGACGAAGCATATTGAGATTGACTACCACTTTGTTCGAGAGCGAGTGGCTGATAAGTTGTTAAATATCAGATTTATACCTACTGGTGATCAGGTGGCGGATGGGTTTACTAAACCTCTCACCTTGCGACAGTTGGAAGTTTTTAGGCACAATCTCAACTTAGAAAGTTGTGATTGAGGGGGAGTGTTAAACATTGTGTAACGTGTGCGTGTTGTGTTGGTTGTTGTAATATGGTTGGGTTTAGAGATATGATCCCATAGTTTGTTAGATTACTTGGAGATCAATCCTAGCCTAACCAACCTTGTAATCTTGTGGCCTAGAGCCCCTATATTAACACGCACGCGTCCCTACAGAGATGCATACGCTTAAGCCTAGTTTTCCACAAACGCCACCTTCTGGTAGAACCAGCGGCCAATGTAATCTGGAGGAGTGATAAGCTTGTCAAAGTTCCCATAACGATAGCCAGCAATGTCTCCATCGTTGTGGTGGACGGACTCCCTCGACACATTCCAGGTCAGTGATAGACGGGAGAGGGATCGTGGCCGACGTGAAGGGGTTGCAGAGCAGAAGATTGGAGAGCTTGTCCGAGGCGATGAGCCAGCCATGGGAGGCTCCGCACCAGGTGAGGTCACGCCGGCCTTGGGGATAACTAACCATGTGCATCTTGCCGGGATCGAGGACGTTTCGGAACTCGCTGCCTTCCGTTCTCGTAAGACGCTCGGGATCGCGGGACACGAGCCATGGCGTGCCGGAACGAGGGACGCCGGAAGCCGCCGCTGCGGAGCGCCATGAGGTGCAGACGGCTGCCACGGCAAGGGCACCGGGGAGCTCAAGGTGTTGCAGGATGCGGTCAAGAAGATCCCAGGGAAGGTCCGACCAGTTGCTATTAGCACCATGGTCTGCCATGATGAAACTGAAACAGAACCAATCTGTTATAGGAGCTTCGCGGGAGCAATTATATTACCTAGCGACCAAACAGAATTCGACTCGGAATTCAACAACAAATAGCTGACTTATGTTCCTGCCGCAGGGATAGCACGATCCACGATCTGCGGGAGCAATTTGAACGGAGCCTTGTGATAAGGCCATCAAGTCATCAGAAAAAGAAAAAAACCTGCAGAATACGGTTATAAGGAAATCCTAGATTTTATTTCTCTTAACCCAACGGCCTAGCTCAGATGACCGTTAGATCTTGATCCAGCGGCCGAGTTCGCACGGAAGCACCTAAGAGCAACTCCAACGCGCCAACCTAAACAGACGGCGATTTTGTCTGCTTTTTATACGTTTGGGTCGGCCATCCGCTTGACGTCCATTCTGTTTATGATTTGGGTCGGCAGTGCGTCCAACGCCCGCTACCCATTTCATGTCCACGCATAAATTTGAAAAGGCTCACGGTCATATATCATGCCAGCGGCCATGCCATCAGCCAGAGTTCATGCCGGCCGGCATGCAATGCCAGCTCCAAAGAACACCACACAATTCATGATGCCACCCTTGCCAACACACAACAAGGGGCAGGAATTCGACCAGGCCATCTCGACCATGGTCATGCCAGCATACTTGTCGGCATACAAAAAGAGATGACGCTGGCCGCCATAGATCACTTGTTGTCGAACTTGAGCATGTCTCCCTGCATCTTCTTGAACCACGGCCTCTTCCTCGGCGACACGGTGTTGAGGTCCACCTTCATTATCTCCACCCCTGTCATCATGCTAGCGAGAGTCACTGCTTTCGCCTTGCCAGCGGCATCGAGGGCGTTGTCCATGGCGAGCGGCCGGGAGCACGCGCGGGCGGAAGCGTTTTTTGGAAAGTGAAGGAAAATGGTAGACGCGTTGTCACCGACTGGCGGGCCAGGGGGAGTAGTTGACGCGTGGCGCGCACGTCTATCTCGTGTCCGCGTCGATGCAAATGAGGCTCAAAATTGGGCCGCGAATACGGACGAAAAACGGACGCGCGTCTATTTGAGTCGGCGTGTTGGGCCGATTTTTCTGTCCGCCGTGATTCAAACAGACGCGCGCGGATGCAATGGGTCGACGCGTTGGGCACCCATTGCTGTTGATGTGAAACTGGTCCACACTTGTCAGTTTGATGGCTCCTTTGATGTCCTTCAGTCATTTTCTCAAAGGAAACAACACAATTCGTACGTCTCTCAACAGCTCAACTCCTACAGATCATCAAACTGGCCATGACCACACGATTGCACACACGCTTCTACGTACTTCCTCTGTTCTAAATTACTCGTCGCAGAAATGGATGTATCTAGAACTAAAATACATCTAGATACATCCATACCTGCAACAAGTAATTTGGAACGGAGGGAGTACATGATTAAGGTAGCCAAAGAACAAAAATGTATGTGTATTTGCACTTGCAGGTTAATTCTCAATAACAGCTCACTAATATATAAATATTCTATATTAGTTTAGACAACAAAAATTGGGGATGTAGCTCAAATTGTTTGAGCGCTTGTGTATGCTAATAAGAGGAAGGGGGATCGATACCTCCCATCTCCAAATACAAATAGGATGTTTTTTCCCTTCGCCATGTTGTATTTTCTCTCTTGCAAATACTTTCATCAGGGAAGGGTAATTCATCACCTTTTTTTTAAATGGCAGCTATCCTATACTCATTAAGAAGAAAAGAGATGTTCGGTTAATTGGGGAAAATCGATTGAAAATCATGTTGCCCGGTTGATTACGGAGAACCGGGCGAACACCATCAGAACCTGTTTTTTTCCTTTCGTCATGTCGTATTTTTTCTCTTATAAATACTTTCATCGGGGAAGGGTAATTCATCACCTTTTTGAAGAAAAAAAATGACAGTTACCCTGCATTCATTATGAAGAAAAGATTTGCTCAGTTAATTGGGGAAAACCGAGCGAAAAAATCATGATTTTCACTTTCGCCATGTTGTATTTTCTCTCTTGCAAGTACTTTCATCAGGGAAGGGTAATTCATCACCTTTTTTTTAAATGGCAGTTATCCTATACTCATTAAGAAGAAAAGAGATGTTCGGTTAATTGGGGAAAATCGAGCGAAAAAATCATGTTGCTCTATTGATTATGGAAAATTAGGCGAAAATCATCACAACGGCCGAGCGGCACAAATAAGATCCCACACGCACCACCCCAAAGAGAGTCTCGTCGAGATAGCACACATGTGTCATCGTCATCACTCCTCCCCTAGAGGCGTCATCTTCATCCCTAAACCCAGAGCAAACGACTCCGACTGCACCGAAGGCGGACGTCAACCCAGCCCACACCGAAGAGGCCGTATGGAGATGCATGAAGGTCCGCATCAAACCCAGCCACAGGCGACCAGGCAGCGCAACTCCGACTCTGATGAAGAACCACGAAGGAGAACTAGGCATGGCTGGCGCCGCAGAAGACCATGGGACGAACCACCTGCTGCCCGTCATTGCACACCACCAGGGCCCCGCCACCATAGTTTCAACTTTGCAACAACAAACCAATGGAGGCAAGATGGGCTAGGTTCATCTTTTTAGCATTGGAAATATCGATCGGTGACGCTAGATGGGCTGGGACGAGGATCCGTAGCATGGAAGATTGGACACATCTCTACTATTAAAGGGGGATCGAACGTCGTAATGGTTCGACCACCTCGTTCGATCCCCCCGCCTCGTACGGCAGCCATCACGCGATGGGCCACGCCCGCAACATCCCAAAAATCAAAGGCCAACTCAGCCCACGTACAAGATCCCCAGCCAAAAAAAAAAACAATTCGGCTCAACCCACGAACGAAGTCCTCAACCCATGAACGAGGTCCATCGATCAGCAAACCAGCCAAAAAAAAACAGTTCAACTCAACCCACGAACGAGGTCCATCGGTCAAAAATCAAACCACCTGCGAGCTCCACCGACCCACGAATGCATGTCTTCAGGGAGAGAAACGCCAGTTCTTCCTCGCGTACGAGCTCCATCGACCCACGGACGCACTACGCCAAGGAGAGAATCGCCAGTTCACTCGCCGTCCGGCCACATCGTTCTCATGCGAGCTGTGCGAGCGCAGCCTCTGCTGCCATCAAGATCTGATCTCCTCGCATGCTGAACCTCAACCTCGGCGCCCCCGAACCAGAACCTGCGCTTGACGGCTATTGCTGCATCTATCTCCTGATGTCGCCGCTACATGCTCCTGCCATCATCTTCACAGTTCTTCACCTACAGTCTTCTGCCTCTCGGACGACAAAGGACTGAGATCCACCTTTGTTATGTTCGACGGTGCCCACCATGCCCTAGGTTTGCGATCCTCAATTGTTTCAGCAAAGTTTTTTACATCAGAAAGATACTAAACTCCTGTTCAGAACTTCATGATGTGACCTAAAAAATATAGTAGTACTCAGGTTGCATCTTTAAGTTCTACTCCAAGTACATTGAACAAAGCATGCAGGATTTTAGGCTATGTACTAGCTACCAAATTGTGAAGGTGCTTCATTAGGCTCATCAACTTCTGGGAATTAATACATGAAACAAATGTATAATGTGTGCTAATGTGGACGGGTGCGACATGGCATCTCAAACTTGTCTTTGCAGCAAGTCCACTCTATGCAAATGAATGAAAGCAAATGTAACAAAGTTAAGAAATCTAAGAATTGATGCCGTGAGATTGACATGCTTTTCACCCAATTTCATATTATAGACACCTGTTCAATTCCCAGACTTAAGTTCATATTGAAGACCCCTGTTCCATAAAGAATATTGCTAAAGTCCTCTTAATTACAGTACAATACAGTTACAAATATCATATCATTTTTTCATGCAAAAGAATGCAGGTTTAGTTAAGAACTTAAAGCTTTTATAGGACACAAAGATGTCACAGGACAGAGGGCATCTCTATGACAAAGGGAAAAGAGGTATGTATATGTCAATCACATGTATGCACATAAAGGTACTCAATAAGCTTTCATAACTTACCCTACATTAATGTTACTAGTTGTTGAATATGAGAGGACACCGAGATCACAACCCAGCGGTTGTCGGGGTGTACCTACCAAACCCGATTTTCTCTCACGGTCTGCTCTACGTTGAATTGTCTAGAGCCACCGCGAAGAGGAACATTAAGATTCTCGCCATCAAGGACAACGGCAAGGGTAAAGGCAAGGGTAAGGGAAAGGGCAAGGAACAAAGCAAGATTTCAAATAAGCGAAAAAGATTTAAACCCTTATTAATGACCATGAAAAACATAGTCTACAAGGAAGTCCTTAGCACATGAAGTCTGTCGGATCAAATTATAACAACTCAAGGTAAAGTATGTTCAATTCTGCATTACAGCCACATAACTATTGTAGATCTTAATGCACACTAACCTGAGTTTGAGAGCATAATCAGTCTTCAGAAACCATGAGTATTCCTTTCGCGACATCTGCCCGTTCTATACATGGTCGAATATGCACCTGTTTAAGCTGGAAATAACAAGAGACAGCGTGAAATTGCAAACAGATTAAGGATGAAGATGCTCGGACAGTGACTTGCTACAGAAGAACAAAAAGACTAAGGTGTCGTATTTCTTTCTAAGGTATACACTTTTTAATATGGTAAAAACCTGAGGCATGGCAATTAAAAAACTGACTTAAACTTCGGTTACATAGAATCTCTCATTGGAAATACATGGATAAGAAACTATGTATCTGATAATTTACGAAGAACCCAAATTCAAGTTGAGTTTGCCATCAGTGAGCTCCTCATATCTCTACTATCTCTGCTATTAAAGGATGGGTCTTTCAAGACAATAGATACCTCGATATGAACAAAAGGAACATAATTAGTTCGTCTGCTTTTTTTCTGTAGCTCTATGATAAGATTTAGCACGCATGTGTCCTTAAATTCAGGCCTCAAATTCGTTGCAGACGGTGATTCCAAAGTGCCAAGTACAGGATTAGAAACATCAACCCTTAAGCTATTCAGCAAGAGCATTGTGGTGAGTGGAGAATGAGTCATATTAGACCCTGAATACAAGCATCACTAACCTGCAAAATGAAGGACCTCGAATGAAAGCTTTGGCCAATACCACAATAGCGCGTTATGCTGAGCTCATTTGCCAAAAGATGGAGACCGAGCTTTGCGTTCGTTTTTACAATTGGTACATCAGTATGAATGTGACCATTGGACAGTGCTGACTTTTATGTCAGGTTACCTTGCATAAATCTGTATGATTCCCCTGTTGTGTTTTGCTTTGTTGAAATGCATTGTGTGTGTGTGTACAATTAGAATTTGGTCAGGATTGGAAGGTCGACTCTCCAGGAAGAGGAAGCTAAGCCTCCTTGACCAGAGTTTTTCCTTTTTTTTTGAAGTTTCAAGCCATGCCTTTTTTAATAGGAACAGCTAAAATTGTTTATAGAAAAACTATTAAGACCCAGTTTTCCTGTTGTACAAAAACGAAGTTTTACTTATTTCTGCCCCTAAAAAAACTATATTTTTGGTACGCTAACTCATTTCAGGTGGTTACACCTTTAAACGAGTTTATGGGAAACAGAACTGGCAAAAACTCCGAATCCAGACAACCCAAGAAAGGTTTTATCCTCATCTCACAAAATAAACAACTTAATCATAACCGTATACCGATTACTACTCATCTAGCTATCCTTCAAACTGTGTATATATAAGATAGATTCAATCTACCTCCAGATTTTTGCTTACCTCTAAGATCGAATTTCACTGGCAGAGCCAATCCAACAAAGCTACCAATGCAGGACGCGGAGGGAGAGAAGAGAGCCGACTGTGATAAGGTAAGATCTGTGGGCACCCTGATCCTGACGCATAGGGAGGGGAGCAGAGCTCGGTGGCGAAGAGAAGCCGTCGGCGTCGTGCTGCACCACGGAATCCACTCCTCGTCGATCTCCGCCCATCTGGCCGAGCACAGCTTGCCGCAGGGTCTCCAAAATGAGGAGCCCGATCCCGCCGATGGATGCAGATCGAGCCCACCTCGCGCTGCACGGCGCGCGCCAATCACCGGGCGTTACCACCCGACGATTCGGACCGGCGTGGCGTCATCGCGGCGGGGGCGCGGGGCAGGGAGCGCCGCGAGGTGGATGCCGCCGCCCAGACTGCGCGCGCATCTGCCTGCCCCCGGGATATCGCCAGACAGCAGGGAGTGATGGGGCCGCGGTGTGGGAGGCTCGCGACGGCGCAGGCAGGCTGTAGGGATGGTTCGGAGGCACGGGGTGGGAGGTTGGGCCGGGATGGATGCCGTGCGCCATGACACGCCGGCGGCTGCACAGAGGAGCAGGATGGGTCATGGCCTCATGGGTGGCTAGCTGAATGAGAAAGGGGTGAGCAGCGAGGAGAAAGAGACTGAGAGTGTTGGCTGTATCTTAATTGTTTTTGTCCCACGCCTCTATAATTTTTTTATTTACGGAGTATATTAGTGTATATTATGCGAAATTGATTTTGGAGGCCGAGCTCCATGGAGACCGCCAAATACAAAATTTAAAATTCTTGAAAAATCATATTTTTACATTCAAACAAGTTCTGAAAAAATTATAGAAATAGATGAAGGCATAGTGCACAAGTGTGTAAATTTTGAGGACAAAATACGTTGAAATGTGGGCTGTGCAAAAAATACAAATGTGTGGTTTTTAACACATGACACGATTCATCCTTCCAGATCATTTTGTTCTTTTTTGTACAGATCGCATTTCAAAATATTTCATCCTTAAATTTTACACGCATACGCCTCACATCGTTCTTTACTTGTTCGAAAAGGTTTAGAACCGAAATTTTTGAATTTTGATTTTTTTTAAGGCCTCCATGGAGGCCGAGAGCCAAAACGCCATTCTCTGTATATTATAGCATAAGAACTGAGGTATTTGGACGGTCCATCGGGGCTACCAAATATCTTGGGTAGACTAGAACACATCTCGTTTTGCTTATTCTAGATGTCTGTCTTTTTAACCTTTTTTAGTTTGCATGTTGTATATGAATATATGATAGTACTCCCCGCAAAGAAAAAGAATAAATGATAGTAATATATTTAAATCATATTTGTATATATATATATATATATTTCACTTTTTCAGAATGTGTCCATGATAGATATGGATATTATTGACCATCAAAAAGAACCTACCAACAAGAGTCCAAAGGTGATGTTATTGGAAGAGAGAAAAACTCAGCAAGTTCTATACAACCTACCAACAAGAGTTCAAACTGACTGAAGAATCTCAGGGAAATAAACAGAAAATTGAAGAGCCTGAAATTATAAACTTAAGTCTAGGGCGGCACAGAAGGGTTCTTATTCGATCAAGCCGTCGGTGCTGAATGGTGCTTTTTCAGTGAAGCCCTGGTTGTCGCATGGAGCTTGATAACTTAGTCACATAGTGTGTCTGTTTTTAAAACTATGTGTCAAAGATCAATAAGTGAGAGCTGATGGCAATGTACAAACGGTGGATCCAAAGCTCTCAGCTTCATGGGGTTGGTTCCCTACCAATGCGTCACATCATGCTCCGCTGTTTACATTTTTCATCATGTTCTCTCCAAATAAAATTATGGCAAATGAAAAATCTGATCAAAGTCTACAATGCGTTGGCTAGAAAATAAGACCATGTTCATAGATTTCCAATTAACTTTGACATTGTTCTGTTGTTGAAATGTACTCCATAAAAAGCACTCATATAAAATGTCCGCTGTCGAGTAATCTTTTCACATCATATGTCGTATTCCCGTGGCAACGCACGGGCATTTAACTAGTAGGCCTAACAGTTGGCCCACGGAAGAAGTTGAATTTGTGGCCTTCAATTTCATTTTCAGCTTTGAACATGAATAATTTAATATAGAACTTTCTCAAAAAAATCATATAGAAGAAACTGCCCACTTGGGAAGTGTAAAATTCATTTTGAAAAATATGTTCCATAGTCTTCTTTTTGGTAAGTAACACATCATCAAGAAAGTTGTGTTCCAAATGTTGCACTAAAGACGCGCCAATGCCCTAAATTATTTGTACTAGTAGTTGGGTGCACGTTCACTTCTTAAGTTGGCGAAAAACTATGGAACATTTGGCGACGGTTGAGCTGCCATCTCCAGGATCATCCGGAGGTTGATGACATACAACAGCGGTGCGCCATGAGGGCGGCCAAGCTTCGTGACATTGAGGTCACTACTGGTATGTCGGTCAATACATCTAATTCCATTTTGCATTTTTCTAATGATGAGATTATTAATAATGCAAACCAATTAGGAGTTTCACTAGGTAGTAATAATAGTGAAATTTCAAATTCCGTTAATGATATCCTGGATTTAGAGGCGGAGCGTGCTTTAGAGATGATTCGAAACTTAGCAGCTGTTAAACCCATGAATGATTCCGATATTGATGCTTTGGGGGTCAGGGGGCTCGATAATTTTTGTGCGGATCTTGCACCATCCCTTCCTGAGTCTGAGGAGGAGGATGACACCTCTGAGGCTGTTGTGGTTACGTCCACTGAGCCTGGTTGTGAGGACCGGATGGAGGGTCAGAACAGACCTAAACGCAAGTGGAAGCGGAAGATTTACCCGGCTTCGGCAGTGCGTAGGAGTGCTAGGATCCGTACCGCTAAAAAATTTCATGACGAAATATGAAAGGAATCTTTTGGAATAGCAGATGTCTGAAAGACTTGGCTAAAAGAAGGGTTCTTGTAGAGGCGTCTATCGAGCATAGGCTAGATTTTATCGCATTGTCGGGAACTGGTAGAGATAATTTTTCGCCACAGTTTCTCAATACTTTATCGGGAGGTATTGATTTTGATTCGGATTGTCTTCCGCCGAGAGGAAGATCGAGTGGGATCTTACTCGGAGTTAGATGCGATTCGCTCGAAGTCCGAAGCATGGTGATGGGAGACTTCGCAGTTAAGTTTCGGGTGTGGTCGAAGGCCGATGGGTTTAATTGGGCTCTGGTGGCGGTATATGGTGCCGCACAGCCCGAACTCAAACCTGAGTTCTTGGCAGATCTTGTTCGGATTTGCGGCTCTGAGGAGCTCCCAATCCTGGTTGGGGCTGATTTCAACATTATTAGAAGGCGAGAGGAGAAGAACAATGATAATTTTGACGGGAGATGGTCATTTATGTTTAATACCATTATTGAAAGCTTGGATCTGAGAGAGACAGAGCTTTCGGGAAGAAAATTCACCTGGGCTAATGCGTTGCCAAATCCGATGTTTGAAAAGCTAGATCGAGTCCTAGCTAGCATTGAATGGCAACAAGAGTTTCCCTTCGTAACGGTTCAGGCACTTTCCCGTGGTATTTTTGACCACACGCCTTTATTTGTAGACTCTGGCGAGGCTACCCACTTGGGAAACAAAAACTCATTTTCGTTCGAATTGGCTTGGTTTGAACGAGATGGCTTCTTAGATCTCGTAGCCAGGGAATGGGCTAAGGATGCAGGAGGCAGGACTGCGCTTGAGCGTTGGCAGAATAAGATCAGGCACTTGAGAAGTTCCCTACGTGGTTGGGCTAAGCATCTTAGTGGGATTTACAAGGTCGAAAAGCAAAGGCTTCTTACCCTTATTTAGTCCCTAGATGTAAAAGCTGAATCCATGGTTCTGCCGGCCTCCGAGCTTCATGCTAAGCTTGACGCGGAGATGAGATTGAAAGAGCTTCTTCGTGAAGAGGAATTAAAGTGGGCGCTGCGGGCCAAGGTCCGACGAGTTGTCCAGGGGGATGCGGACACTCAATTCTTTCACATGATCGCCAACGGCAAGCACAAAAAGAAGAGGATCTTTCAGCTTGAACAAGATGAAGGAACGATTTTAGGACAGGAGAACCTAAAATTATACATAACCGAGTATTACAAGCAGTTGTCTGGGCCTCCAGAGGATAACTGTGTTTCTCTGGATGAGTCTAGGATTGAGGATGTTCCTCAACTAACTGCTGATGAGAATGATATTTTGGCTGCCCCTTTTTCCGAGAAAGAAGTGTTTGAGGCCATCTCACAGATGAAAAATAATAAGGCTCCCGACCCAGATGGATTTCCGGTGGAGTTCTATAAAAAGTGCTGGCATATTATTAAGGGGGATTTGTTGCCGTTGTTCCATGATTTATTCTCTGGACAGCTTCAGCTATTTCAACTGAATTTTGGAACGATAACCCTGCTTCCTAAGAAAACAGAGGCTGTGAGAATTGAGCAATTCAGGCCCATCTATCTTCTTAATGTTAGTTTTAAAATCTTTACCAAGGTTGGGACTAATAGGCTCACGCAGATTACGCATTCTGTGGTGCAGCATTCCCAAACTGCTTTCATGCCGGACAGAAACATCCTAGAAGGGGTTGTGGTACTTCATAAAACGCTCCACGAGATTCACACGAAAAAACTAGATGGAGTTGTTTTCAAGGTGGATTTCGAGAAAGCGTACGATAAAGTCAAATGTCCTTTCCTTCAACAGGTCTTACCTATGAAGGGTTTTGATGAAGTCTGGCGACGCCAGGTAGAATTTTTCACACAAACAAGGAGTGTTGGAATTAAAGTGAATGACGACATAGGTCATTATTTCCAGACACACAAGGGCCTGAGACAAGGTGATCCAATATCTCATATTTTGTTCAACATTGTGGTTGATATGTTGGCAATTCTGATAGGTAGGGCAAAGGAGGCTGGCTAGATGGGTGGCTTGGTGCCTCATCTAGTTGATGGAGGTGTGTTTATCCTACAGTACGCTGATGATACGATCATCTTTATGGAGAACGACTTGGCAAAAGCGAGGAATATGAAGCTGGTGTTATGCTTATTTGAACAATTGACCGGGTTGAAGAGTAACTTTCATAAAAGCGAGTTGTTCTGTTTTGGTAGAGCCAATGAGGAATAAGAGGCTTATAGGCAATTGTTTGGTTGCAAGTTGGGGACTTTACCTTTCACGTACTTAGGTATACCCATTCACCATCATAAGCTAACAAACAGAGAATGGAAGTGTATCGAGGATCGGTTCGAGAAGAAACTGAGTTGCTGGAAGGGCAAACTCATGTCATATGGAGGTTGATTGATTCTTATTAATTCGGTGCTCACGAGTATGCCTATGTTTCTCTTGTCTTTCTTCGAAGTCCCAGTTGGTGTTAGGAAAAGACTGGACTTCTATCGATCCAGATTCTTCTGGCAGAGTGATGAACTAAATAGAAAATACAGACTCGCCAAATGGGATATCATTTGTCGACCAAAAGACCAAGGGGGCCTTGGCATTGAGAATCTTGAAGTCAAGAACAGATGTCTTCTGAGTAAGTGGTTGTATAAGTTATCTGTTGAGACTGATGCCACGTGGGCGCAGATTCGCCGTAGTAAGTATCTGCAGTCCAAAACTTTGTCGCAGGTGACAGTGAGACCGACGGACTCGCCTTTTTGGAAGGGGCTTATGAGAGTCAAAGCAGGCTCTTTCAATAGGACAAAGTTTATAGTCGGTAATGGCGCTACCACGCGCTTCTGGGAGGATACCTAGCTTGGAGAGACGCCACTGGCGCTTTAGTACCCGTCCCTGTATAGTATTGTTCAACGACGTGATGCTTATGTTGCAACGATAATTTAGTCCATCCCCCTTAATATTCATTTTAGGAGGACGCTTGTTGGCAACCAGTGGGAAGCGTGGCTTCATTTAGTGAGTAGACTGATGGAGGTTCAGCAATCTCAACAGCCCGATCAGTTGTGCTGGAAGCTCACTAGGTCTGAAGAGTTCACAGTTAAATCGATGTATATCGATGTTATCAACTCTAGCGCCATTCCTAGTTCCGAATATGTTTGGAAAGTCAAAGTTCCTTTGAAAATTAAAGTATTTATGTGGTTTGTACATAAACAAGTCATATTAACAAAGGATAACTTGGTAAAGCGCAACTGGACAGGCTCTACTAGGTGTAATTTTTGTGATCGGGATGAAACTATCAAGCACCTTTTTCTTGATTGCCTGTTGGCCAAAGTTTTGTGGCAGACGGTGCACATTGTCTTTAACATTACTCCTCCGAATTCTGTCAGTACGTTATTTGAAACATGGCTTGTTGAGATATAGTCCGAAACAGCTAGACACATTCGCGTAGGAGTATGTGCTTTATTATGGGCAATTTGGAACTGCAAAAATGATTTGATTTTTAACAGAACAACAAATATTTATTTTTTGCAGGTTATCTTCTGATCCACTGCGCTGATTCGTATGTGGTCGTTACTCACTCCGACGGAGTCCAGGGAGCGTTTGGTTACTGGATCTATCCGGTGGGAGATGGTAGCACGGGGTATGTTCAACCGGTTTGGATGGCTGTCATGTAACAGGATAGCTGATTAGTTTTCCTATCTTTGTTATGCCAGCCGGTTGAGGCCTCTTGGCTTTTGTGTTTTTGGCATTGTGACTCTTTATGAGCTTGTCGTTACTTTTGTTTCAGACTTTAAAACCTTGTTGAACCTTTTTGCTTATTTATAAAGATGGCCTCTGCATCAGAGTGGCCGTATGCATCGTTCTGATGCAGAGGCCGGGAAGTCCTCCTTTTCGAAAAAAAAACAACGGCGGTTGAATAGTGTGCGATTTTTTTGGCATGTCCATGATTTGGTAGGGCTCGCCAAAGCAGCATCGAAACACACTCTAAGGTAATTGTAAGTATGTTTGCGTCGCTCAGCCACAAGAACAAAGATGCAATCGGCTTCATTTCCAGCTTTGCTCTAGTCCATATCTAACAGGCCCAAGGCTCATCCTGTCCATCTCACAACCAGTATAGGCTAGAGAGATGTGGTTGAGGAATTTTCCGCGCTTGCGCCAACGTACAAAAATCCGAAAAAGGTCTGCGTCAAACACGCCACAAAACCAGGAATGGTGGACATGCCCACCACCCATCACCACATCATGCATCAAAAGATAAATTTCAACGTAAGTTCAAATGAGCTATGAAATTCGGCCAACCGCGTAGGATCTGGTCTGGTGGAGCAACGGGTTGTATGCATGCGTGCCACCCTGCTCACCTACATATTGGACCAGGACAAATGGGCTGGCCGACGTGGACGGGATCCCGGAAATGACGTGGTGTGGGGAAGACGTTCGCCTCCCTGTCTCCAGATCTGTAGAACCTGGTGTGGGTCTAAAACAATGACCCTGTTTGGATACTCTAACTCGGTTAAAGGTTAGAGTTAGATTTTAACCCTGAACTAACTTTAGTCAAAGAGGTGTTTAGATGACAGGGTTAGATGGAGCGCAGATAGGGCGAGGCGCCTTTACTGGCGGTGCAAGAGGGAGGGAGGGAGAGGACGAGAAACTTCGAGGAAGTGTGAAGAGATCTGCTATGGAAAGAGCGAGAGAAAAATGTGTTTTTTAGTGGTCCCGAAAAGAACTAACCCAAATAAGCACCTCTTGGATGGGTTAGATTTTTTAAATGGATTAGATACATCTAACCCAAACTAACCCTTCTGTTTGAATATTTTTAGTTAGTTGAGTCCAAACTAATTCAAATTAACTCTAACTCATGGATCCAAACAGGGCCAGTACCGGGATCGATTAGATGAGGGATGAGAATATGAAGTATGGTGTGATGTGCGTGCACGCATGTGACGGGGCTCCTGAAACCATGTGTGCTCCCATTGTTTCTGTTTGCACATGCATGGCTGATCTGACGAGACCGGCCTGTATATTCCTCAGCGGCTGCCGGCTGCACCGTGTACTCCCGTTGATTGTGTGCTCCGGCTGCACCGTGCGAACCACAATATAATCTCTACTTCTAATGTGTCAGTTGGTAGATCGTGTTCTGGATTTTATTTTCGTCCCATCATTTTCGTCTCATCATTTTCGTCCGTTTTTTTCGCTGGTTTTTTTTCATCTGACTTATTTTCGTCTCACCTCCCAGTAAAAAAACCAGCCGCCCCTCCTCTCGATCCCCCCTCCCGCTGCGACCTCTCTCTTTCCTCGTCTCCCGCTCCACCGCCGCCGCCCCATCTCCCGCTCCACCGCCGCCGCCCCATCTCCCGTCTCCAGTCGCAGCCGCCGCCGCACCCCAATCCAACCCCGCCGCCGACGATCTCCTCGCCCCCCCTGCGCCGCCGCCCCCAACCTTCTATTCCTCTCCCAAGGGAATCCCATGGGAAGGGAAGGGAAGGCAAGGGAAGGGAAGGAAGGAAGAGGGAGCGCCCAGATCCACGGCGGCATCAGCGCGCCGTCGTCGACCTGATCCGCGTCCGTCCTCGAGGGAGGTCGGCCATGGAGGTCCGACCCGGCCCGGCAGCAGCCATGGACGGACGGAGACGCCCCAAACCCTACCCTCAAGGACGACGCCTCAACCTTCAAGGACGCGCGCCGGCGACCGCGGATCTCCGGTGACGGCTATGGTGAGTGTGTACCTGCGGACGTTCTTCCTCGGATTCATCATCTCCCCCTGCTCGTGATTCCTTCCTTGGTTTCTTTTCTTTTGTGTGCAGGATGACTGCCCCTCTGGACGAACGACCTGCAGATGCAGCAACGCACGAGTCCTCCCTCCCTCCCTCATGGCTCTGCTTCCTCCTACCCTGCCCCCCTCACGTGGGCGTGGTGAGCTTCCTACCCCCCGTGCACATCTCATCTCATCTCATCAAATCTAGATTGCTCTGGACGTATTTATCCTGTAAGGGTTGTGTCGTATGTTCTTCTTGCCATAAATGTTTCCTCAAATATCAGCATTTGATGAGTGGATGATATGAAGGCATCATGCTGTTAGCTCAACTGTGTTAACGATGCTTGTTATTGTTTTCCATGATTTGCTTTTCATTGTTACAATTTTTTTAGCATATATGGAGGCCATCTATTATTCTGCACTATCTTGTTTGTGGACTTACATTTGACTACACTATCTTATAAAGGTCCCACAAATAGAAGCGTTGCTCATATGCTCCTGAATCAAGTTTGCAGTATGATGGAGTTTACAGAATTGAGAATTGTTACATAAAGATTGGTGTTCAGGTAATTTTACTTCCTGTACAGAGGTTTCACTGTATTGTGATTTTTACTATGTCTCTGAACCATCTGGATGATGAGTTATGTACTGTAATTTTTAGTTTGTCACAGGAACATGAACCTAATTTTTAGTCTGTCTAAATCACGGGCAGATCAGGCACTGTGGAGCACAGGGAAGGAGGACAAGGATGAAGGATTTAGTCTGTCTAAATCATGGGCAGATCGGGCACTGTGGAGCACAGGGAAGGAGGACAAGGATGAAGGATGGGATGTGTGTAGAATTTGGCGCCAAGGGAGATGATCGAGATGGTGGAGGAGACACCACTCAAGCCCATCGATCCAGTGAGTAATGTGTGTTGTTCTTGGTGACTGATTTCGTGATGCAGGTGTTCTGGCCCAACTTCCTCTTTTCCTTCTTTGTGGTCTTTCTGTTATGGTGACCGGAGGATTGCTAACTTTGTGGTATTTTGCTTCTATGAATGATGCCCATGATTTGATCTATGAACTTAACGCGATCTTGGATCTGATTAGGTTTTCCCTTGCAGATTGCCGCACATAAACCTGCTGAGCCGACATCGACGCCAAGTGTGGCGATGCCACTTCCGATGATCGGGAGGGTGAGTTTGTTTTGTTAGTGTCAACAAAATCTTATCTGATTCCACTCTGGAAAATCTGCAAAGAGATGCTAATTCTCCATGATTATTAACTTGGATGTCTGAAATCTTAATTTCGCCTATCATATTGCAGGTTCATTCCAGCTCATTGTGGTAATCTGCAGAAATCAAGTTAACAAATCTTAATTGAAGTATATGTTTCTAAATTTTCGGTGGTGATTTTTTTGTGACTAGACGAAATCAAAACTGAAGTATGTATTCTGAATTTTGCTCATATGACTAGATGCATATGAACTGAAGCTCCGTCATTCTTTCTAAGGTGATAGTGGTCGCAACCAGTTAAGATTAGGGGCTTTAAAGGAACTATAAAAAATATGTGAACTGCTGGCAATGTCGATGTAAACACGGGCATTTAACCAACAAATTTTGATTTAACTATAACTATCTGTTGACACAAGGCTAAAAAAGAGTAGAATTGATCTGTAAGCAATTCTTCTTGAGATAGAGACTTTCTGGGTAGTTTGCTACAAGTATATAACCTGGAACTTCAGTTCGAGATATACAACCGGCAATCTGAGATCACTATGACAATCTAGATAGGTTAGCAAAATCTCTTAGGCGGTGAGACTTATGCAAGTAGCTAAGACTACAAATAGATGAGTGTTGGCCATGATTAGCAGCACCACATCAGGAGGGCATTCGTCCTAGAAGTGTGGTCAGGGCCGACTGGGGATGATTATTTTTTCGTGGGCAAGGTATGATTGAACACAGGTGAGTGTCTTCTCAACTTGGTGTTGCTTCTAATGTGTTGGACACTGATCCAATTTTGCGGCGAGCTGAGATGCATCTTTGAAAATCTCTTGAGAGGTGTGAATTAGTCCAAGCCTATGCAGAATGCCTACATATGCCACTTGAACTTTGGAGGGGTAGACTGATGGATCGTTGGGCTGGGATGAAGTTACATATAGTGTGTTTTGTCATGAGAAGAAATGCAAACGAAAACACAATTACATTACATTGTTAATGTATATGGTATGAAAAAAACGGAACTTGTTTTACTAATTGGAGTGTAATGTAATCGACTACACTACAGAACTCAGCACGTGTTGATTAACCAAAAAGATAAGGAGAGGCCCCATATGCCCCCTGAAGGGCTGTCTCTGCTATGCCGATGGAGACCTTGAGGTCAATGGCATGTTGGTGGAGACATGGCAAAGCTGACCGGCTCGTCATCCCTGTCGTGGCTACAGGATGGATCCACCGAGTTTGTGATTTTTATGGAAAAAAACATGAACGTAGCGATTGCATCAATAGAATATTTTGGTCCTTTGGTTCCAAATACCCATATTTAGTTGGACAACTGTAAATTCAGACTATACTGCTTATCTGCAGTATAACGCCCTGACTCCGAACTCTTGATTTGCTGCCAAGTAACACCAAATTGTCGCATGTATAATGTTCCAAAATTGTAGGTGTAGTACTACTTCAGCGATGAGGATCTTATGATGGGTGAGTGCATGTTCAAATTTGTGAACAGGAACAAGGATGGCTTTGGTAAGTACTGCGCCATTGTTTTAGGACATACATGTAAAAACAACACTCTGAATCGTGGTGCTCACAAGTTCAGATTCTTGGTTGTTGTGTAGGGATGCTCCTGATCTTATTTGTTTTGGCAACATATCGTAATCTTACCCAGTTGGAATAAAGGGACGAGATTGTTCTTTCAGCATGACGATCTACAATTCATCATATGAAAACCTTTGTACTTGGATATTGTTACAGGCTTGGTGGCAGGAAAGTAGAGCTTTAGATCGAGGTCCAACACACAAATCCCAACTTGTTTACTATTGACACTAGCCATCGGCCCTCTAATCATATCTTAACATGCTTGCTCTTCATCTATTAAAGATAGATTCTTGCTTCTTATTCATCTCTTTAAATACCTTTTTTTTCTAATTTGTAACTCTTCTTACCTATTTTTGGCAGAGGTACAATGGTTATTGACTTGTATTATCTATTTCTGACCCAACAAATCTAATATGCAAGGATAACAATAAAATCAGAATGATCAAAAGTCAAAACACATGTGCATGCTTCATGAGTTATGTATACTTCTGAATCTATTTTTACCTCTACTATCTGATATGTTGAATAGTGCATGCTCTGCTCTTGCATGCCACATCTGCCTGTACTATGCTGTTATTTATGATTTCGGGGGACTAATGTCTTGATTATAGGAAGTGGAGAGGAAAACCCCTGATCAGTAGGGAGTACATGATAACGTGGTCCAGCTCACCATCGTAGGCTGCAGGCTGGTTTGGTAACAAGCGGAGACAAACTAAGGAAAAGGTGCCAACGGTGGAGGTGTGTGTGCGCCCACTTCGCCCATCTGGGTACACATGGAAGACCTTGCCACTAAGAGCTTCTTGCAGGGGCAAGAGGTGAACTGACGCTGAGTGTTGTGATCCGTGGGGAGTAGTGTGAGGTGTCCAGTGAAGGGACATGATTCAGGCAAGTAACTGTTACTATAGGAAAAGTCCCTTTATACACTGAAGTCCCTTTAAAGTGATGTGCATAGCAAAGTAAAATAGGAAAAGTTTAACCTTTGTTTTAGTTAGCCTTGGCGCAGTGGTAAAGCTGCTGCCTTGTGACCATGAGGTCACGGGTTCAAGTCCTGGAAACAGCCTCTTACAGAAATGTAGGGAAAGGCTGCGTACTATAGACCCAAAGTGGTCGGACCCTTCCCCGACCCTGCGCAAGCGGGAGCTACATGCACCGGGCTGCCCTTTTTCTCAGCTATACTATATTTGGTTTTCCTTTATGTTTTCTGAGGTCGCAAAAGCCTTTGTAGCGATCAAAGATGAGGAGCAACAATCATTGTTATTGCACCATGTGTATTTTTCCTCACTTCTAAATAATAAATTCAATACGGTATCATCTTTCGTGGTAGGTGAGAACCACATTATCTGTAAATTGGGCAATTTCATAGATTTGCAAAGGTTTTAAAATTGTGCCAAGTGATGCAACACTAGATGTTGGACTGTTGTAACAACAAGGATGCTACAAGAGGTCTTTGTCAAAAAAAAGGATGCTACAAGAGGTGCTTAAGGAGGCACACACACCTTTGTCGAAGAGGATAAAAGCGGGAGAGACGACCAATCCTTACCGTTATATAAGTGGATCAATATACATAGAAGCTACATGCCATCATGTTCAGTACATATTTTGGAATTAAAAAATGTTTGATTAGAATTTTGTTTTTCCGTGACAACGCATGGGCATGTATGTGATGACCTAGAAGTACTATATTTGTGTCTGCAAAATTATGGTTACCCATAAAATCGTATGCTTATTCATTGCAGCCTGTACACATTTTCTTATTCTATCCTTGCATTTTTATGTTTGCTTATTCTATGCTTGCATTTTGTGTTCTTTTGTGTGTTTTCGAGAATCATAAACATGTCATGTCCTTATCTTCCTAATGTTGAAGTATTCACGCAAAGACTGAACTCCATCTATCTTTTGTTAACAAAAATGTTAAGTGTTTCTAATTTCCCTCCATGCAATTTGTGCATCTTTTCAACCTCCGTGGACCGAGCTCATGTAAGCTAGCTTTGTAACATGTGGCTGTAGGTGTAAATTGACCTGAACATAGAATAACATCCTAAATTGTAAAATACTAAAATTTCAAGCCGGTTTTATTTTACCATCTTAATTTGTGGTTGAGGTAATCTTTCACTTTTTTGAGAAACTTCCAACCTATTAATCTTCTAATGATGGCAGTATAAAAACACCAACAATAATAAAAAAAATTACAACTAGGTCCCTGGACCACCTACAGCCAGTACAAGCACTGGAGTGAGCCAAAGTTGCGCCATCATCATCGCCCCTCCCTCACTGGAGCCGGGTAAACCTTGTTGTAGTAGACAACCAGAAAGTTGTCGTGCTAAGACCCCATAGGACCATCGCACTAGAGCAGCAACCATTATCGTTGAAGAAAGTCTTAGATCGAAAGGATCAAACTGTATACACCAAAAATGAGGACGAACAAAGACCTGATCCAAACAGATCCATCGACGACCAACACCGACCGAATCCCGCGAGATCCTACGGAGACACGCCTCCACACACTCTCTGGCGATGCTAGAAGCATCATTAAGACGGGGATAGAACATGCGAGACATTGTTCCTACTAAGAGACATTGCCGCCACCGCACAGCCCAACCCAGACATTGAACCTAATAAGGACGATAATGGGGGCCCTTCCGCCGGTGGAGGTCGAGGTCCTCCGCAACTTTATGGCCCGAAGGCCATCAGAGAAATGGTGTCATGGAGAAGGTGAAGTGGGCGTCATTCAATTTTAAAGGAGACGACTCCAGCGAGAAATGTCCAACTATGAAGAAAACCGAGCAGGAAGAGAAGGGTCCGGCAGGAAAGGGGATGGGTGCCTCGTGGTCTAGGGTTTTTTCTGTTGGAGATGACATGGCAGATAGTCCGAACATTCATATTTCTTCCTCACATATGGTCTGGTTTTTGAGGAGCCTCGATTGTCCAGAAGGATGAGTTTTGGGGAGCCCGATGGGTGCCCGTTTGATGTTAAAAAACGCACGCATATATTAGTAGGAAATGAACTTCGATCTTGAAGAGAACTTTAACCATTTGTTTACCTCATTTATATGCATTGTAGCTCGTAGCAACGCACGGGCATTTTACCAGTGTAGGCATAGGATCCAATCCAAGCGTTCCACCCGTGGAAATTTGCAAACAACCCCAGACGCGTACATAATTTTCCCGTCACCTACCTCCCAGGCGTGTGACTGTCCCCGAATCGGTACAGCTTGGGTCTCCGGCAGCGGACCCGGCGAACGAGGTCGCCGCCGCGCTGACGCACTGCGCTCCGACGTGCTGCGGAGAAGTCTCCCCATCCCTGCTCCGCCAACTCCACCTCGCCCTCTCCCCTTCCCTTCCTGATCCGGCGCCTAGCTCCACCATCCATTGACGCCGGAGAATAGAACTCAGATCTTCAGGTATGTTGTTGGATCTTACAGCCTACTGTTATTTTGTGCGTTTGGTTGTAATCCATCGTACCCATTAAGTTGATTTTGTGAGATGTAGATAATTCTAGCTTGGAAAGAATGTGGCGATATCTCTGTATTGTATCAGGCTCAGGCAATTAATCACTGAAAAATTGTGCTATATTTTACTTGGACTAGATATTTGGGCAATTAGGTATAGTACAATTTCAGCAACCCATTACCTGATATTATACATGAGCAGAGCTAGTTAAGATAGTTGGGCAGGCTGGAGAGCATAAATGATTTCAATTTCTTCAGTTCAGTCACCTGTGCAGCTTGCAAGTATTCAGATCTCGTAAGCTTGAATCGAGTGATTCTGATGAATTCAGAAAACTGGAGCTGGACAGCTGAGTCGCCACCTCGCCGGCTAGCTGATGCGGAGCTGTGTGCCGGTGGCCGGTGGGCCGTCCGGGCGTCTGACCGTGAGAGGCACGGCTGTGTGCGGTGCGCTGGTAGCTGGCGGCCAGCACCGTGTTAGCCAACGGCTGATTTATGCTGATTGCTGCGCTTTGAGGCGGTGGCAGAAACAGAGCTCCACATCTATGTGCGTTTTCTTTTCGAGGAACGAGTGCTATGCTGTGGTGCTGCATGCTTGCACTCTATCTCCATTGTTGGTCTATATCAGGCCCGTCGCGTGCTATGCGAGGCTAGGCTTCATATAAATATATGTTTTTTCCTCTAATCCTGGGCGGGCTTACGGCCAATTTAGCCTTGCCGTAGCTCCGTGAGTGTACATGAGTACAGACTAATTTCACCTACCTGTTCAAGTACCTGGAGGTGAAGTGCTTGTTGGCAAGACCGAGATTCATCTGCCTGTACAATGTTTGCGACTACACTAATTTCCGAGGGTTCTATTTGTTCAGTATTCCATGAACTAAACAATAGTTGTTTTGGTTACTGAATTAACTGTCTTAGCTCTTTATCCTTCCTCATTCTTATTTAGAAAAAAGGTACTGTATTGTATTACATTCATGCAATGCTATGTGTCCATGATAATGGCAAGATGCCATGCTTTTGTTGTTGTACTCAGAACGTTTTTTGTTAGCACCATCCTTACAGCACTCTTTTTCCTTGGTACATATATGTGCCAGTGCATTCAGATATTTTCTCTCTTCACAACTTTACCATGGAATTGTTGTTTTTTAGACTACAATGTGCTGCAGCTCTCATGACAAGCTAACTCGTAGTTGCTTTGATATCTAATTATTTTATTTGCGCCGAGTAGGGAATGGAGTCAATGTCAAGTATTGCTCCGAGTGCCGGATCAACTACAGTGATGGGACTTGAAGATGATGCCAACAACTTCTCCATGGTATTTCTTTGTTATATTCCCCATTTCATATGCGGATGTCATTTCACTAATGTTCTAACAACCTTGCTAGGTCCAAACTGGACATGACGTGTATGTTGAAGATCGTTACAACACACCAAAGAGAGCCAGCAGCCTGCCCGTGTGTGTAAGTTTATTACCTAGTAATGCCATGGATTTCTGTTCTGGAGCTAATCCATGATATTATACTTACACAGGGGTCAACTTACGAGCCTGAGTGTGATGATAGCCTGCAACCCTCAATTGGAATGCGAATAGCTGGGAGGCAGGTTTGGCATTCTATAGAATGTATGCTCACGAGGTTGGCTTCTCTGTGCGCATTTGGACATAACATAAAGGAGAGGGTGGTGTAATAGTTTGGAAGAAGTTTGTGTGTGCAAGACAAGGTTGGGGGAAGGAAAAGTCAGTGGATATAGGTCAAGTTATTCAAGAAATGCAAAGAAAAAAGGCTAAAAGAAATATCAAGATAAGCAGATGCGGTTGTGAGGCTATGATGGGATTGAAGAGGCAAATTGACAACAAGTATAAGGTCGTCCAGTTTGTTGAATCACATACACACCAACTTGTCTCACCAAATAAGAGGCATCTCATCAGGTCAAATAGAGAGGTAACTACTGATTTGAGAAACAAGCTATTTACATGCAGTAAGGCATTGCTTGGCACATCAAAAACTTTTCGCTTGCTTAGCATAGAGAAGGGTGGGCAAGGAAACATTGGTTGCACAAAACGTGACTTACAAAACTGTCAACGTGATTTCAAAGCAGCGATTAAGGGAGCAGATGGACAACTTATAGTAGATATAATGGAAAATAAAAAGAAGGCCAATCCAGCGTTCTACTTTGATTACCAGGTAGATGAGAACAATAAGTTGACCAATATTTTCTGGGCAGATAGTATATGTAGAAAGAACTATTCATTGTTTGGTGATGTTGTGTCATTCGACTCTACATATCGATTCAACAAGTATGACTTGGTATTTGCGCCTTTTACTGGAGTTAACCATCACAAATCTTGTGTTACATTTGGTGCTGCATTTTTGTCAAATGAGAAGATTGCATCATTCAAATGGTTATTTCAGACTTTCTTGAAAGCAATGTGTGGGGCTGCACCAAAGCTAATCATAACCGATGAGGACCAAAGCATGAGAAGAGGAATAGAAGCTATATTTCCGAACACAAAGCATCGACTTTGTATGTGGCATATTCTGATGAAACTCCCTGAAAAAGTTGGACCCATCTTGAGAAATAATGAAGATTTTAAACCAAAATTCATGGCGTGTGTGTGTGGATCAGAGACTCCAGATGAGTTCGAATCACGGTGGTCTTCAATAATTTCTGAGTTTGGCTTAGAGGATAATGAATGGTTGAAAGAAAAGTATGATTTACGCCAATCATGGATTCCAGCATACTTTATGGAGTTCTCCCTTGGCGGAATATTGCGAGTGAGAATGCATTTTTCCGTCACTTCACTAACCGGAAACTTGCCTTGATTGAGTTTTGGGTAAGATTTGAAACCGCTTTAGAAGAGCAACGACAAAAGGAGTTGCAGGAGGATAATTCTACCCTTCATACCTTGCCAATACTTCATACTTGTTGGGGAATTGAGGCTCATGCCAGAGAAGTGTATACCCACAACATTTTTGTTGCTTTCCAACTTGAGGTGGTGGCTGCTAGGGACCGTCGCCATGTAAAAACTATTGAGCAGGTTGGTGATATCCGAACCACGAGCATTGCCGATCTTAGTGGCAGGATAAGAGTGGTCTGTTACGACACTAATACGAAAGTTGCACAATGTACTTGTCGAATGTTCGAGTCACTAGGCATCCTTTGCTCTCACATCATTGTTGTCTTAAAGAATGATGGGTGTAATGAAATACCAAGACAATATGTGCTGCATAGATGGACTAAAATGGCTGCACGACATCTTTCCTATGATGCAAATGGAAATGAGCTGGAAGGGTCATCTACATCCCTTTCACCTACCATGAAGAAATTGTACTCAGAAACATGCTCTCAGTTCAGCTCGGCATTGCATGAAGCTAAACATTGTGAGGGCAAAATGAAATACTTCCATAAAGTTATTACTGATGCCCTTGCACACTTGAGGCATACGGGGCCATTTGACGAGCAAAGTAAAGTTCAAGAGTTTGAATCCTTTATTGGAACGACATTCCCAAGCATCATCAAAATTCATCCTCCTGATGTTGCAAACACGAAAGGTAGTGGTAAGAGATTGAAGAGGGGTTCAGAGGAGGCCATTAACAAAAGGAAAAAGGTAAATGAACCATAATTTTAATAGTATGTCATTTGTCAGCTTTTCATAATACACTTTCCTTGTTTGCAGAGCAAGTAGCATCTGACAAGGTTCACCATCAGTACATTGTTCTAGTTACCAAGTCGGACATGACAGCTCAAATGGTATTTATATTTGTCTCCTCATCGATTAAAACATGTTGACTATGTTTGCATATCTTTGACTTGTTTCATATTTTGTAGCATATCCTAACCCTTGGTAGCAGACATCCTTTTCTTTGCGCAAAATAATGGATGAAAACGGCCATATGGATCTGCTACACACTTCCGCTATGGCTAGTTGAATCTGCTGGTGCAATATATGTACAGCTAGTTGAGTCCGCTGGTGCAATATATGTACACCTCCTAATCTGCTGTACCATGGATTGTAATAATAAATTTCGGTTGCAACTCTGGTTGTGTGCTTTATGGTAGACTTATGTGTATTGTCATGCGTACTATTGGCAAATCATATTACCGTCATACTATGAGCTATCTCGAGATGGTTGTTGACGTGTTACCTTCTAATTTGACAAAGGTGTTTAATACACCTGAGATTGCCGCCTTTGCAATTCCGGTGCTGATTTTTATGAGCTCAAATCTTGATTCATGGACTTACTAATCATTTATTTTCTTTGAATTACCTTTACCTTCGTAAATCAACTTGTTGAATGTTTCTGTTGAGCACTTCCTATGGAGCATGTCTATTTTGTATGTCTTCTTGGAAAATCCATATTTGTGCCATAGAGCTGTTGCAGTATATATGTGTATTGGATCAGTTGAATGTGTCAGCATGAAACAAATACATGATCCGTCTGTTTTTTCTGTTCCAAACCTGGGCAGCACATCTTTACTAGAGCTAGATATGGGACTGTTACAATTATTCTGTACTTATATAGGGAGTTTTCTGTAAATTTCACGGATGGGGCGTCCACACTTCATCCTGTACCTACATGTTCCATCCAACGGCTGTGAAGTGGTTGGTGCAGCTGGAGTACTGCATGCTTGGGAGTACAGGATATGCTCTCCTGCCAGTGCCATGGGCATGCCCTCTGACCGGTCAACTCTGTCCGACGAGGAAGGAACGTGCCTCTGCTTCTAGGTAAACTGCTACTCAGTTGGATCCAGTAGCAGCCACTATCTTCTGCTTTTTCGAAATTACCACGCTCCAGTTTCTGCTTTAGAAGAACGCCAGGCAGACAGACAAACTAGAGCACCGTTATAGTTGGAGCATCTTACCAGCGCGGACAGCAAATCCGACCCCTTAAACATCGGCGGATACGCTCGCCGTATACGATCACGTCTTAAATTTGTTTCTCTATATTCGGATACCTCATACTACAAACCTTAGATCCGTAGAAAACCATGCAAACGACGAAATCCACGTGCTACGTAGATCAACTAAAACCATACCCCAATCCTCGTTGGAGATGTACACTATCTCTAGCCTGGCTCCGGGTACATGAGCGACAGCCGCAGCTCTAGCTCCTTCGGCTCTTCACGCTGGCCTCCGCCTCCATCTCCGCTTCCACCTCATCGAAGAGCGCGTTATCGCCGCCAGTTCTTACCGGTTGACCTCCACATAAGCCTCACTTGGACGGACTCCGGGATGGCATGCTGCTCATCCATCTTGGCCGCTTGGGCGCCCGCAAACTCCACCTTCGGGTCCTCCATGTTGAAGCCTAGAGCCAGCGCCAACTCCTCCTCCGTCTGCTCCGCCTCATCCTCCTCCGGATCCGCTACCTTCATCGGAGCCGGCTGCTGCTCCTCTTCCTCTTCCTCCTCCGGCTCCGGCGAGTCCATAGGTAGGCCGGCAGCGATGCGGGCGGCGTGCCTCACCCAGATATCCTGCTCAATCTGGAACTGTCGCTTCAGTGTGAGCATAGCATACGTGGTCTTCTTTTGCCGAACCATGGCAAAGCTGGAGGGCGTGGGAAGAGCGGCTGAGCGGTAGAAAGGTGGATGGGCTCGGGCTGGCGGGGCAGAGAGGGACGAGGTGGTTGTGGCTAGGGTTGGGGAAGGCCGGCTTAAATAGCCGAATTTGGCCTTCAGCGGCGAGCTGGAGCAGGGCCACGTGGCGTTCACCCCCCCCCCCACCCATCGGAGGAGACGTCCGTCGGACCGCCAGGTTTCCAACGATCCCGTGTGGGACCCCTTTATGAGTCCGACGTGGTGTACGCTCCCGGGCGCCCCCAATCCGCCCTAGATTTGGGCTGGATATGAGAGGTGTCAATCAGCTTGGAAATTAGAGACACAATTGAGAAGCCCGTTTGGATGCGTATTTTGTGATCGATTACTGACCGGGCCATCCATCTCAACGTTTGAGACGGATTTAGGGCGCACGGATGTACATGCTCTCTTAGTGACATGCCCTATGCTGTCTGTCTCCCGACCGTTGCGTGCCTATCCCTCGACAGTTTGATTATTCTCTCCAACGACAAAAACTAGCTACGCCAGCACTAGCATATAAGGGAAGCAATAATGAATTCATTAATCAAACTGCATGCGTCCAGCCGTTTAATCACCACAGTGCACATGAAAGAAACGAGATCAAATTAAGAATCTCCTCATCCCTCGTTCCAAATCCCCCACACACGCACCGGGTGAAGTGTAGTGACCCCTAGCAGTAAACTTTGCTTGATAGACCAGCATCAGTCTCGATCGTGATCTCTCGTTGGAGTGAACCCTGGGATACGAGGTTGGCGCGTTGGGGCTTGTGTCCGCCACGTCCGTGTGCGTTGATTGAGAGGCTCAGGATAGAGGGATCGATCTATTGTTGCTCTCCGAAGTAGTAGCTATTACAATCGATTACAGGAGCGATGCTCGAATGGGGAAGAACATGGAAGAACTAGGGTTCGGGGAAAAGGTAGTAGGTAGCTGCCGCCAGGTCGTCTGGTGATCCACTGGATACTGCTCCTGTCGTCGCTCCAGGGTTAAGTAGAGTGGCGGCTTGCCGTGGCCCATTTTGGGCCTGTGTACCTTGGGTTGGGCTTCTTGGCGCGGCTGGGCCGTGCCTCCTCCTGGTCCTTGCTGGCCAGCGGGTCCACACTGTCAGGGTCGCTAACATCCCCTCCTCCTTGAGTGGCGGCTTGACCCTAAGCCGCTGCATGGGGAAAGCGAGCCTGCAATGCTTGCCGATCTTCCCAAATGTTGTCCAGGTTAGAGACGCCAGTCCATCTGATTTTGACTTGCTCACTCATGTCCCCATTCTTGCGGTGCCATTTGGACTATAGGATCTCACTAGGCACAACCAACTCATTAGTTGTAGCGTCCAAGATGCGATTCTATCCCAATCACGTGATGAATTCATGTTTGGGGCACAACCGCATTTCGAGCGCATAGCAAGGTGGATATCATTACAACATACCATGTACCGAATAGATGAGAATACAAGATAAAGGCTTACACTCGCCACAAGCTACAACATGAATACAACAGTTCATCAATACATAGCAATCATCATACATAAGAGCAGGATCCAACTACGGATGAAATCAAACGAAAAAGAAGAACGACATCCACCCTTCTAATCCCAGGCTCCCTGACCCGGAACCTATCCCTTGAACGAAGAAGAACTCCAAAAGCAAGCAAACATCGCTCTCACGTCATGATCATCGCATTACCTGTACCTGCAACTGTTGTTGTGGTAATCTGTGAGCCACGAGGACTCAGCAATCCCATTACCATGAGTATCAAGACTAGCAAAGCTTAATGGGTATGGAACGGATAAGTGGTGAGGTTGCAGCAAGCACTAAGCATTGTATGATGGCTAACTTACGAGTACAAGAATAAGATGAGAAACTACACAAACGGTCGCAAACTAGTAATGATCAAGAAGCGATCCTGAACTACTTACGTTCAAACATAACCCAACCGTGTTCTCTTCTCGAACGCACTCGAAAAGAGACAGGCACGGTTATGCACGTGGTTGGTGTATTTTAATTGAGTTTAGTTCAAGTCCACTACAACCGGATATTAACAAATTCCCATCTGCCACATAACCGGGGGCACATCTCTCAAAAGTTTAAACCCTGCAGGCGTGTCCCAACTTAGCCATGACAAGCTCATGATCCGTGGAGACAATCCTCCATCGCGGGACATCCGATCAAACTCGGGATCTTGGTGCACATGTCATTTTGATGATGGTAAAACAAAACCAGCAAGACCACACGGTGCGTCGATACCCCGATAGGATCTGCATGTATCTCGTTCTCAGGACAACACCATCTATGCAAAATGGATGGTAGCCAAAATACCATCGAGTTGCCCCGAGGTGGCACCACCGACTGCTAGGTAGGTGGACCAACACTCATGAGCAGTACTAGCCCGGGGGGTTGATTAAGAGACCTCGGGTGCCGGCGGGTCCCTATGCAAGTTTTAGTTATTATTAGGAAAATGATAAACCAATGTTGGGCCTTGTTGGAAGAGTTTTATTCAAAGCGAACTGTCAAGAGGGGCCCATAAACCCTCATCGTGTTAGGGACGCAAAATTAAGGAACATAACACCGGTATGACGGAAACTAGGCGGCAAGAGTGGAATAAAACACCAGGCAAAAGGCCGAGCCTTCCACCCTTTACCAAGTATATAGATGCATTAATTAAATAAGAGATATTGTGATATCCCATGTTATCCATGTCCCAACATGGAACAACCTGCAACTGCACCTGCAACTAGCAACGCTATAAGAGGGGCTGAGCAAAGCGGTAGCATAGCTAAACAACGGTTTGCTAGGACGGTGGAAAAGGTTAGAGGCTATCATGGCAATTTGGGAAGCTTGATAAACGAGTGGTAGGTAGCACGACATAGCGATAGCATCGAGACAACTAGCATAGAGATCCAGAGTAACGGTCATCTTGCCTGAAATCCCGCTAGGAAGAAGATCGAAGTCCATGAAGAAGACGAACCAACATAGTCGAACGGATCCTCACAATCGCTACGTAACCGGTCAAGGAGAAGCGCAACCGAAAATAAGCAAATGGCATCACTACAAAAAAGACACATCTGTGACATTTTGGGCCGAACGAAACTTTTTTCTGTCATGCATATGACACTTCTATGACGATAATTGTGACAAAAATATCATCATAGATGTGGTGGGCTCCTACTTCTATGACAAAAAATCATGACAGAAAATGGGCTTTTCGTCCTGGGCGGGCCGGAGACGCAGCTGCATGACATTCTTTGGGCCGTCTATGACGGAAAAAACCGTGGTAGAAGCGATGGCGAGGAAAATTTCGGGGAGTTCCCGGTTACGGTGGGAGGTCGGGGGCCGAGCGATGCACGTTTCTCTCATACATGTACGCGCGTGTGTGCGAGGCGTTTGCTCTAACTGAACCCGAGCGAGGCGTTGGGCTCTAACTGAACCCGAGCGATTGCACTGCAGGCTACGCGTTACTGAACCCGAGCGATCGATCGATGGCTATTAACTGAACCCGGTCGACCGATTCCTTCGCTACTGCTGCTAACTGAAGCCGATCGATGCTGCCTCTGGG